>NC_042616.1:297352535-297567535 GCF_901001135.1 Rhinatrema bivittatum
GATCCTTTTATTTTTATTTATTTGAAGCTTTTTTATACTGATGTTCGAGGGACATCACATCGGTTTACATGTAACAGTTGGGGAAGCAATACATAAAACTAGGTAACTTTACAGAATAAAAGGTTGATAAAAAAAGGAGGTGTAACAAAATATATCTAGATAAGGAACATAAGTGTGAAACATTAAAACATAATAAAAACCTGGAAATGGAACATGAAGAATAAACTGCAAGGATTATACGAGCACGGGGGGAAGATATAACATTAAAACGGGGGGGGGGCAGTAAGAATAAACAATATACAACAAGGTACTTGAAGTGGCGATGGTGGGGCAAGGGAGCAAGGGGAGGTGGATTATGCAAAGGCCTGTTTGAAGAGCCAGGATTTTTTTTTTTTAATTTATGGGTGCAGGGCTCCAGCGGCAGGTCAGGGGGCATAGCATTCCAGTTTAAGGGTCCTGCTATAGATAAAACTCTTTCTTCTGTGGCAGTAAGGCAGGTAGGTTTAGATGAGGGTGTGTGTAATGTACCATTGTAAGTGGATCTGGTGGGTCTAACGGAAGTATGGAAGTTTCGGGAGTCACTGAGCCAGTGTACGTCATGGTTATGTAGTGTCTTATGTATGATGGTGAGGCTCTTGTAGCGGATTCTGAAAGGGATTTGGAGCCAGTGAAGGACTTTAAAGATAGGGCTGATATGGTCCTTTCTGCGGGTGTTAGTGAGTACTCTGGCTGCGGCATTTTGTAGCATTTGGAAGGGTTTGATGGTGGATGCGGGAAGGAGTTACAATAGTCAATTTTGGAGAATATTATGGCTTGAAGGACGGTGCAGAAGTCGTTAAAATGGAGTAGAGGCTTAATTTTTTTTAGAACATGAAGTTTGAAGTAGCATTCTTTCATGGTAGAGTTTATGAATTATTTAAGGTTCAGTTGGCTATCTAGGATAACTCCAAGGTCTTGAACGTGTTAAGCGAAAGGGGTTGAAGGGGGAAGGGTGTTGATGTCAGTGGTGGTCATGGTATTAGTGAGTTCGGCTTTGGAGGAGTTGAGGGCGAGGTTAAGATTAGTAAGGAAGTGGGTGATAGATTCGAGGCAGGTTTCCCAGATCTTGAGAGATTTGGAGATGGATTCAGTGATTTTGATTCAGTGATTTGGAGGTCATCCGCGTAAATGAAATGAGTGAGTCCTAAACTGGATAGGAATTGGCATAGGGGCAGCATGTAACCATGTACTGACTGAAGCCGGAGGTGATGTGTCGTTGAACCGCAGCCTGTTCTGCCTAAAGCAGCAATTAACTGCCCAATGCACTTCAAATTAACTTGGTTGGAATGATGCAAAAAAACCCAAAACAAATATATCTTTAAAGTCTGTCTGGAAATTATATATTGTTTGTGTAGACCCAAAAAATTTAAAGAGACATATTTTACAAGTGCTGTCAATGTTTATTCATTAATGATTTTTGTTTCATTAAATTTACCAGGTCAAGTCAGTGACACTGAGTTATTTGACAATGCTCACCTTAATTAAGTTCTTTAAATGTGATCTGAATCTGTACCTTTGTTGGTTACTTTACAACAGGTTGGATAGAGGAAATGTAACATGTGGAAAGTAGTACCGGTAGCTGCATGTGATAGGGAAGGCTGATTTCAAGAACAGAATTAATGACATAATTAATGAATATTTTAAGATCAACATGCCAACTATAGATAGCATAATAACACACAGGAAATTTTTTGTTTCTTCTTTTTTCCTCTTTTCTCTCTTTTTTTGATTTTTTTGCTTTAGTTATAGAATTATGGCTGGATTCTCCGATAGTAAGTAATTGAATCGGGGAGAATATGTGAATGATTGATAATTTGAACGAAGCTTTAGTACGACAGTAATTTTGAGCGGACTGTGGTTTGCCCCCGTTGAAGGTGGGTACTGAAATTTATTTAAGAGTGCATGTTGATAAAACATGGTGCTAATTTTGAGCTTGCCTTGTGTTGCCCCCGTTTGAGGTGGGTAGTGGAGTTTGTTTAGTGATAGATGCAATTTGATAAAATACAGTACACTCTGATATATGAAAAAAAAAATTTCTAAAATTTTTTTTTAATAGTTTCAGAATTATTTGATTATTGTGTGGAAATTAATGGGAGTATATGCAGTTATGCCATCTTAAAGTGATATAAGTCCATCCCTGAAGAAGCCCTTTAAAGAAATTTGGGCAAAACGAAGATCTTTGTAGGAACTATGGACGATTAAGAGTGATGGAATATCATTTATGAAAAAGTTTAAATTATATTGTTTGTAATTTGTTCGTAATTATTATAATATTTATGTAATGTATCAATGTATGTAATTTCATTGATTTGTACTGATGAATATGTAAAATATATTTGTTGTTTTTATAAAGGGTGAGAGAGTGTGAGTATGAATGTGTGAGTTAGTGAGATTTTAAATGTTAGTCAGGTTGTTAAATAATTTTAAATAAATATAAATAATAATATATTGTATGAAGTTTGTCTTCTTGTGTTTTGTTGTATAACTATAGATAGCAAGCATTTACTGGCTGAAATATAGTGTAAGAGTCCAAAAGTTGCTCTTTTTAAACCTATGACTTGAACACCGTTCTTATTATAATAAGTTGTTCCAATGTGATTAAATTTTATTAAGTTGTTCCCATGTAAACCGGAGTGAAGGCAGTCTGCTATCTTCGGTATATAAAAGCCTCGAAATAAATAAAAATAAATAAAAGATGTGTGTCTGTAGAAAAGCTAAGTTACCAGTACCAATCTGGCACTGTTAGTAAAAAAAAACCACACACAAAAAAAAATGTTCATCAGTTTGCAACCCTGACAGAGACTCAGCTTTGGGAATTTCCAAAGTGATCTTGGACAAACATATCCTGAGTAGCCATAGTGATATCAGGGTAAGCCTGTGGTACCAGGCAATTGAGCACATACTCAAAATATCTCAATGGCACTTCAGTTTGCCTTTTTTTATTATTATTTTATTTATTTATACATTTTTATATACCAACATTAGATCAATGATATCACATCGGTTTACAGATAACGAAAAGGAAATAAGCGGGAGGGGTACTTATTTCTTACAGTGAAACATATCTTTAACAATGCAACAAAATGAACTTGAAGTTTTGTTAGGGTCACCGGTTGTGGCGGCCTGCAACCGGGACCAGGTGTCATGGCCGCCAGCCATGGTGGGTCGCGACCCGGGTCGGGCCAACGGCCAAAGCAACAGTGCTCACCTTGAGCATCGGGTCGTGCCGGAGGCTCCTGCGCTGGCAGGCAGCCTTCCTCAACCTTTCTGTGGGACTGCTACTGCTGCCCAGCCTGGCCACATGGTTCCTCTCGGCCGGGCTGGCTCCTCCACCTTTGTTGCTGCTAAGGGCTGCGCGCGCGGCTGAAGAAGATATTTAAAGGAGCCATGACAGGATATGGTCATGGCTCCTCCAGGGACTCCGCCTCCTGGTTCCTCTACTTAAGGCTAGGTCTGACACTCAGACCTTGCCTTGGTATCGAGGCTCTGTGCTTGGTTCCTGTGTTGGTGTTCTGGATCCGCTCCTTGTTCCACTTCTGCTCTTCTCCTCGTTGGACTGACTCTTTGGCTCCTGACCCTCGGACCGGCGGTGGTGATCTTCTGGTATCGACTTGGACTGGCTCTGGACCCTTCTCCTTCTTTGCTCCTGGATTGGCTTTGGACCATTCTCCCGTCTGCTCCTGGACTGGCTCTCGACCTCTCTCTGGACTTCGACCCTCGGACTGGATTAGGACTATTCTTCAACGTATACTCCCGGACTTCTCACAAACAGCTGGAGGCACCAGACATCTGGAACCCACGACCTGCAGGAGGCGCCTGCATCCAGACCATCTTCATTCTTCAGGGAGTCTCCTAAGTCCCAGCGGCCGTGTCCCTATGGGCTCCTCCTGGGGGGATCACGAGCTTCCAGGGTGAAGTCTTCATCTCAACATCTTCAACAGGCCTTGCCATCCGATGGTAGAGACCGACAAGGGATAACTTCCTTCTCGGCAGTGCTGACTCTACCTCAGAACAGGGGTCCACTCTCCAATTCCTAACAAGTTTAGCAAAAAGATACAATTTGGGAATATAAAAAGAATGAACGTTGATACACAAATTCTTAACACAACTTAAAGGGATTGGTTAGCCTTAAAATGACACATGGCGAAATTGAGCGGCATGCGACTAGGGACGGGGGGGTCAGACAAAATGATAACAGGGGCAGGGCTAACAAGGAAGCGTGGTAGGGTGGTGGGGGTATGATCATTGGGGGAAGGCTAGCCGTAACAGCCAGGTTTTTAGGTGTTTTTTGAAGAGCTGTGTTGCGGGTTCGGATCTTAGTTGTGCTGGAAGGCTGTTCCAGAGGGAAGGTCAGGCTATGGAGAGTGCACGCTCCCTTGTCATGGTTAGATGTGCTTCTTTTGGGTGGGGATGTGGAGAAGACCAGTGTTAGAGGAGCGGAAGGTTCATTGCAGTGTGTGGTATCATAGGGGCGTGCTTAACCAGTCCAATTTGTCACTGTGGAGTGACTTGTGAATGAGGGATAGAACTTTGTGTTGTGTCCGGAAGACGATGGGTAGCTAGTGGAGGTCCTTGAGGATGGGAGTAATGTGGTCTGATTTCTTTTGGTTTGCGAGGGATATGGCTGCTGCATTTTGTAGTAGCTGCAGGGGTCTGATTGTGGCTGCAGGAGGCCGAGCAGAAGGGAGTTACAGTAGTCAGGTTTTGAGAATAGTATGGTCTGGAGGACGGTTCTGTAGTCGCATGGGAAGAGCAGCGGTTTGAGTCTTTTGAGGATCTGGAGCTTGAAGAATCCGTGTTTTATGATGGTGTTGATGCACTTTTTAAGGTTGATTTCTGTATCAAGAGTGACTCCGAGGTTTCTTGCTGTAAGGGCTAGTTGATGAACTGCTCTGTTCCTCTGGTTAACTTCTCAAAAGGCCTCCCTGGCTGTTCCCACAAACTCATCCTACTATTTGACTGTTGCTACCATCTCAGATTGATCAGACCAGTCTGACTAACCCCACACAAAATCTCCATAGCTCTCAGGCATAGATATTAGACACCACTATTTCCATATTACATTTTACCTTGGTCCCAAGTTCAGTTTTCTCTGATTACGATTCACACTCCCCTCTTCCACCAAACTGTAATACAACAAGCAAAGGTGGCCACTTAAAGTCTGCACAATTCATTTGCGAGATTCAGAAAGCAAAGAAGAAAAGAGCTAAACACAGAGGACCGGATTTTAAAAGATTTACGTTCCTAGAGGGGGTTTCACGCGCCGGGCCTATTTTATAAAAGCCTGGTGACATGCGTAAAACCCCGGGACACATCTAAGTCCCGGGGCTTCAAAAAAGGGGCGGTCTGGGGGCGGAGCAGGGCCAGAGACCTCCGGCACAGCGGCCATTTGCCGCTGTGTTGGAGGATTGTATGCCGGCACACTGCCGGCGCGCAACACTTGCGTGCCTGGAGGCACGCAAGTTTATATACCGCACCCCATGGAATATTTGGGGGGTTCCAAATCGGTTGAGGGTTTGGATTGTGGTTGCAGATGGGAAAAGGTAGTGTAGGGGGTTAGAAGGGGGCTCAGAGCCTGCAGGGAGGCTTCTTGGGTTGATATGGGCCACAATGTATTTTCCTTGTCTGGGGACTTCAGAAGAATTTTTTTCGGGGGGGGGGGAGGGGAATTGGGCACTAGTGGTTTTGCAAAGTAAGGATGGGGACTGGACCTGCTGGACTGGAAGGAATTTTCTTTTCTTTTTTTTTTTAATATTTTTTTTGTTTGTGTTTCTTAACTGGCCAGTTAAGGTAAAAATTATCTGGGTACAATTATGTGAATCACTTTAAACCTAACTGGTTTACTTGTCTGTAGCCCAGCTGAGCTTAGTGAATATGGAACTTGGAAGAAAACACTTTTGCAGTATGACAGTCAATGGGCATTTTTGGAACATGTTACTTCCATTCCCAGACTGCTGTCACTGCCTTGTCGCTAATACTGGCCAAAATGCACCAATGTGGAACATCACATATATTTTAGTAGGATTGGGCAAGGTCAGTTTTCAGACAGTTAATTTATACAAGAAAATAGCTTTTTACCCACATAAATGACTTTGAAAATTGCCCTCAATAAGGATAACTTTCAGAACTAGTCATGCTAGAGCATTTATGCAATATAAGTGGCCACCTGGAGATTTACCTTAGCATTTTCTAAACGGTGCAGCACAGATGCGCAGTTTTATAAAATTCTGCATAGTTTTTCTCTGAAAGTACACGCGTATGATTGATTTGCAATGTGAGAAATGTGCATACTTTCTCTTCCTATTTTATAAACATACATGCATATATTTTATGTGCAAAAAATGTATATAATATGTATCTGCAGGCAGTACATTTATATTTTCCATGTAAAAAAAAAAAAAATCACACTGAAGATTAATTTTATTTATATTAATCTAGAATAGGAAGAATTATTTTACATGGAAAATATTAATACATATATATGTATTTATGCCATAGGGAGTGTAATTTTATAACTTCACATAGCGGCACAGTCTGCGTATACAGTGCACATGCAAACTTTACCAAGGATTTTCAAAGTGAACTTATATGCAAAAGTTTGCTTTGAAAATCCTTCTCTAAGGTGAGTATAGAATATGCACAAAGTAGCACCTCCTCCCAACAGGTCATACCATCTGCATGGAAACGTACATGCATCCTTTTTAAAATGCGGAAGCATGTGCATAAGCCCCCAACTCTGCTCTCCGGAACGTCTGTTCCCAATGCACATAAAAGTAAGCATGAAACTGGATGATGTACATACTATTACCTACACTGAATCCCTGCTTGATTTTCAAAGTGTCACGCACACAAAACAGGGTTCTGGATATATCAGGACAACAATAAACTCTCATAGAGGGTTTTAGGCACGTAAACCACTTTGAAAATCAGGCCCATAAAGCTACAGTATACATAAGCCACAAGGATCAGTGCTCATAAAACATAAACATGTACCAACATTTTTATGTGCAAAATCTGTTAAAATACAAAAAAACTTTACAATTTCATTGAGAAACATCTTCCCATAAAAGTTCATTTTATATTTTAATTTATATAATTCCAGCTTGAAAAAACATTACATGGACCATGTTTCAACATAATCTTGCCTTCTTTTAAGAACTTAAGAACCAGAAGTCTATCAAGCCTAATATCCTATTTCCAACAGTGGCCAATTTAAGTAACAAGTACCTGAGCAGGATTCCAAAATGTAGATAGATCTCATTCTGCTAACACCCCGATAAAAGTAATGGCTTTCCCCAAGTCTATCTGGTTAATTAATGTTTTAAGAACTTTTCCTCTAGGAGCTTGTCTAAACCTTTTTTAAATCCAATTATGCTGCCTTTACCACATCTTCTGGCAATGAATTCCAGAGCTTAACTCTGCTTTGAGTGAAAAAATATCTTCTCCAATTTGTTTCAATTGTGTTACTCAGTAATTTAATGGAATGTTCTCTAGTCTTTTTATTTTTTTGAAAGATTCAAAAATCAATTTGCAATTATCCATTCTACTCCACTCATGATTTTATAGACCTCTTATCTTATGTACCCTCAACTGTCTCTTCTCTAAGCTGAACAGCCTTAACCTCATTAGCCATTCCATATAGGGAAGCCTTTCCATCTCCGTGAACATTTTGGACACTCTTCTCTGTTGCTTTTTTAGTTCTGCTATATGATTTTTGAGATGCAGCGATAAGAACTGCATACATTACTCTAGATGTGGTCTCACCATGGAGCGATACAGAGGTACTGTGGCATTCTCCATTTTATTCTCCATTCCTTTCCTAATAATTCCTAACATCCTGTTTGCTTTTTTGATGGCTGCCACTCACTGAGCTGAGAATTTCAACATATTCTCCACAATGATGCCTAGATCCTTTTCCTGGGTGTTGATCGCTAATATATTTTTATTTATTTATTTGATTTTTTTTATATACCGGCATTCCTAACATTGTGTAACTGCAGTTTGGATTATTTTTCCCAATGTAAATCACTTTGCAACGGTCCACATTAAATTTCATCTGCCATTTGGATGCTCAGTCTCCTAGTTTTGCAGGGTCATCCTGCAATTTCTCACAATCTGCTTGTGATTTAACAACTTGGAATAATTTTGTGTTGTCTGCAAATGTGATCACTTCACTCACTATTCCCTTTTCCAAATCATTTATAAATTTATTAAAAAGCACCAGTCCCAGTACAGAATACTATGACACTCTACTAGTTACCTTCCTCCACTGAGAAAACTGACCATTTAGTCCTATTCTGTTTCCTATCTTTTAATCAGTTTATAATCCACAATAGGATATTCACTCCTCTCGCATGATGTTTTAGTTTTCTCAGGAGACTCTTATGAGGGACTTTGTCAAAAAGCTTTCAGAAAATTCATATACACTATATACACTGGCTCACTGTTATCCACATTTTTAATAACCACTTCAAAAAATGTAGCAGATTGGTGAGGCAAGATTTCCCTAGGGTAAATCCATGTTGGTTGTATCCCATTAAGCTATGTCTATCTGTATGTTCAGTAATTTTGTTCTTTAGAATACTTTCTAAGACTTTTCCTGGCACTATCATCAGGCTCACCAGTTTATAGCTTCCTGAAACACCCCAGATCTCTTTTTAAAGACTGGAAAAGCTGAAGAACATTTCAACAATCCTATAAGTAAAAAACGTCCTACATTCATTCATATACTCAAGCTTCATGTTGCATGTTCCACCCGCTGCAGGCCCGTAACCAGGCCTACTTACCTCCGGCGTCCAGCTCCTGGACCCGGCCCATCCTCACTGGCAGCAGTAGGCAGCCATCTGCGCTCCCACACCCCCGTTGCCTCCTCAGCCATTCCTGGCTCCTCTGCGGACCTCCCCAGCTCCTGGCAGGTCTCCCCACTTGTGCCGTGGGGAGATGCCGCTGTCCAGTGTCCTGCCTCTCCACACACCTTGCCAGCATTTAGGGGGGCTGCGGCGGGAAACTAACCCGCGGCCTTGGATGATGACATCATCAGGCCCTGCTACTTAAGGCAGGGCCCGCCACTCACTCCTTGCCTTCGCAACAGGTCTCCATGCTTGTCGTGTGCTCATTGTTCATCCAAGTTCCTGACTTTGTTCCTGGTTCCTATCTTCATTCCTGGTTCCTGTTCCTGACTTCGTTCCTGGTCCTTTGTCCTGATTCCGTCCCTGTTTACTCCCTCGCCTTACTCGGACTGACTACTGGCTTTGTCCCTTGCTTCATTGGAACTACTCTCAGGACTGACTACTGGCTTTGACCCTTGCTTCGTTGGAACTGCGCTCTGGACTGACTACTGGCTTTGACCCTTGCTTTGTTGGAACTCTGCACCATGACTAGCTCTGCCGCCTGCCCTGACTCCAGCTTGTTCCCGACTACGCCTTCAGTATCATAGAAACATAGAAACATAGAAATGACAGCAGAAGAAGACCAAACGGCCCATCCAGTCTGCCCAGCAAGCTTCACACATTTTTTCTCTCATACTTATCTGTTTCTCTTAGCTCTTGGTTCTATTTCCCTTCCTCCCCCACCATTAATGTAGAGAGCAGTGATGGAGCTGCATCCAAGTGAAATATCTAGCTTGATTAGTTAGGGGTAGTAGGGGTAGTAACCGCCGCAATAAGCAAGCTACACCCATGCTCATTTGTTTTTTCCCAGACTATGTTATACAGCCCTTATTGGTTGTTTTTCTTCTCCCCTGCCGTTGAAGCAGAGAGCTATGCTGGATATGCATCGAAAGTGAAGTATCAGGCACATTTGGTTTGGGGTAGTAACCGCCGTAACAAGCCAGCTACTCCCCGCTTTGTGAGTGCGAACCCTTTTTTTTTCTTCTCCCCTGCCGTTGAAGCGGAGAGCTCTGCTGGATGTGTGAAGTATCAGTTTTTCTTCTCCCCTGCCGTTGAAGCAGAGAACTATGCTGGATATGCATTGAAAGTGAAGTATCAGGCTTATTTGGTTTGGGGTACTAACCGCCGTAACAAGCCAGCTACTCCCGTCTTTGTGAGTGCAAATCCTTTTTTCCACATTTCCTCTTGCTGTTGAAGCTTAGAGCGATGTTGGAGTCACAGTAACCATGTGTATGTTTATTGAATAAAGGTATTGTCTCCAGGCAGTAGCCATCATTCTGGCGAGTCACCCACTCTTCATTGGCGGCCTCTTGACTTTATGGATCCACAGTGTTTATCCCACGCCCCTTTGAAGTCCTTCACAGTTCTGGTCTTCACCACTTCCTCCGGAAGGGCATTCCAGGCATCCACCACCCTCTCCGTGAAGAAATACTTCCTGACATTGGTTCTGAATCTTCCTCCCTGGAGCTTCAAATCGTGACCCCTGGTTCTGCTGATTTTGACCCTCTCAGGCTTCTACTACCTGGGCATCATCCATTCTTGTTCCTGGCCCAACCTTGGTGCTCGGGTCTCTGGATCCCTGCCTCATCTGGACCTGCTTCGGTCCCTCTGCCACCTCTGCTGATCCCTGGCTACCTGCTACAACATCCATTGGGAGTCATCTGATGGAGGCCCGCCTAAGACCAGCCAGCCCCGGCACCCAAGGGCTCAACCTGTGTGGAACCTGGGCTGGTATTGGCGAAGCTCCATTCGGCCTCCATCTCCTAATTTGCTCCACCTCCTGACAGTGGAAACCTGTGGGGCTTGCTCTACGGGTAGCATCAACCCCACATCGGGTCAAGGGTCTACTTTCACCGCAACACTTCACAGTCTCAGCTAATTCTTACAAATCAGCTGGAACACCAAAGTAATTTTAAATATCATTGGGTAAACACATGTTCAAATAAAGATTAAATTACTGATAGAATGAATTAACACAGTAGCTATTGAGAATATGCAAAGATAATCTGAAGGTGAACACTTGACTTTTCTAGAGCGTTCCCAATTATGAATGATGGAGTAAACAACACTCAATTCTCGTTTAAAATGTAAAATAAATTTGCTGCTGAGAATGCTTTAGAAAATGAATGTCAATGATTATGTAGAGATTGTACACATAGAACCTCACAATTTATGGTGACTTCTGCTGATATAGATTTAAGGTGTCTTAGTCCTGTATCATTTCAATGAGGTCAACAGACTGAGCAATTGGCTACAGCTCACAAAGGTTCAAATACTGGAGGCTAAAGGTCTCAAATATGGAACACAAATTCCATGTTTTATTAATATTTATCCTTGGGTGTAATTCTATTTCTCATACCTAATTCTACACATTTCTAATTTTCATAGCATGTGGAACCTGTCATAATTATTATTATTTGTTTAGCTTTTCTATTAGCTTTTAAACCTTTTTCTAGAGAGCCACTGAGAAATAACAGAAGAAAAGTGTAGGAAAGAGTTATTTTTTTATGTTATTACCAAATTCCTCTCACGGATACCTCTTCAGATCAATAATTTAATTTTGGTTGTATAACCTTTTACCATTCCTTGAAAAATTCTTAATTAAATGGATATATTCTCTAGACAACTCAGCTGGCCTTTTAATCTGTCATTTAGAAGAACTAAGGTATGTAATTTCTTTGCAACAAATATCACCATTATTAGAAACAGACCTGTAATTAAATCACCATTATCTCCATGACTGTTATTGCTATGCATATTTCTGAATTACTAGTAAATAAATAGATTATAAATGAACTTATAAAATGTATACTAAAATCTGGTTATAATGTCACTCTGAAGTCCATCACTACAAGGAATTTTGGCAAGCATTATTAAAGATTGTGAGGGCGGGTGCAAAGTCCATGGGTTCTTTTACCCACAGATTTTTCATCAGTTGTTAAAGGAACAAGAAAGGTATTAGCATATTTCTCTTTCAAAAAATGCTCAAGAAAAAAGTGCCTGCACAGATTTGTATCTGCTTTTTCTGTGGGTACTTTTCCTGGCCAAATCAATGCATGTAAATGTAGAGCAACATGTGTACTTTTACCAGCACACAGAATGAGCAATTGTTTGGTAAAAAGCCATTGATATTCTGCTCACCCAATGAAAAATACAATCTATTAGATCTCCTAGAACTTATCTCAAAAGCTTAACTAGACATCAGTTTTCTAGTAATTTCTAGAGACTTTAACCTCCATGCTGATTCTTCCACCAAAGAACTGGTCAAAGACTTTTTAGAAGGAATGACTGCCCTTGATTTTGCCCAGTGTGTAAATCAGGGAAAACATCAAGCTAGGCACACTCTTGCTCTCGTCCACCCTCTTTCAACATAATTTATTTATTTATTTATTTATTTATTTATATTCTTTTTTATACCGAAGTATAGCTGAGTGCCTTCACCCCGGTTTACAGTGAAACAACTTCATACAATGAACAGGTTATAAATTATAACACAATATAAACATATTTATAACATCTCGGCAGCAGCAGAGTATAACATGTTCGAATGAGACAATTTAATGCTTAATTTAGAAGAAACTTATTAAAGAAGTATTAGAGTTCAAGATGAAGGTTGATATTGATATAAATATTGATCATATCAGTCTGTGAATGATTGTCTAAACAACCATGTTTTTAGTTCTTTTTTGAATGTTTTGGAATCTTTGATGGAACTTAGGTATCCTGGGATAGAGTTCCATTCTGTTGGTCCAACTATAGAGAAGGCTCAATGTCTGGTAGAGGATAGGTTCGCAGATGAGAGAGGAGGAATGATTAGCTGTAATTTGTCAGAAGACCTTGAAGGGCGGGGTGATTTGTGAATTGCAATCATGTTGTCCAGAGATGAATTGTTGTCTTTGTAAATTTCGTTATGTAGAATGGTTAAGGATTTGTATTTAATTCTCTTGTGAAATTGGTAGCCAGTGAAGGTTTTTTAGGGTTGGGGAGATGTGATCAAACTTCCTTTTTCCGGTGAGCACTCGTGCAGCAGCATTTTGAAGTAATTGTAGTGGTTTTAGGGAGGATTTAGGTAGTCCTAAGAGAATTGCGTTGCAATAATCTAGGCTTGAGAAAATGAGGGTTTGAAGAATTGTTCTGAAGTCATTCGGGTACAGTAATGGTTTGAGATGTTTGAGGATCTGGAGTTTATGAAAGCCTTTTCTCGTTTTTATAGCTATGCAATTCTTAAGACTCAGATCATAATCAATCCAGATGCCAAGATCCTTTATTGGATTTTTCATTTGAATGTTGGAGTTGTCAATTTGAATGTAGGGAATTTGAGAAGAATGAGTTGAGAAGTTTCTTTTTATTAAGATCCATTCGGTTTTGTTCATATTTAAGCATAGTTTTAGTTGGTTGAGAAAAATTTTGATTGAATTGAGGTATTTTACTGTGAGGTATATTGCTTCTTCAGTGGTAGATGTTATGGGGATAAGTAGTTGAATATCGTCAGCATAAAGAAAGAAGGTGATGCCAAGATTGGAGATGAAGTGACAGAGTGGTAGAAGATAAATATTAAAGAGGATGGCAGATAAGGCAGATCCTTGTGGCACTCCTGTATCTTTATGACAATTTACATACCATCCCACTATCCTGGTTGGACCATTCTCCAATAACAATTACCCTGGAAGCCCTAAGAAGTAAGAACCACCAATCACTTCCACCTGTTAAAAGAACCCACAGCATCAAAAATGAAACCCCCTGATCTGCTCTTAGAGATCTTCTATCTCACATTCAGCATTGCCCCCAACCCTCAATGGATGATATGGTGCAACAGTGTGACTTAGAAGTATCAAGAGCCCTAGATAAACTATTACCAAAGAAACCCTATGTGCCCAAGCAGCACAAATCCTTCCCCTGCTTCACCAGTGATCTATGTGCCCTAAGGCAAGCAAAAAGGCATTTAAAAAGAAATTGCTTTAAAATTGGCTCTGAACAAGATAGGCTTAAATGTAACCAACACAAAGCAAATTGAAACAGATCCTCAACTTTCACAAAGAAAACATTTCTCATTACTAATTGCCAATGCCCGGGACAGAATGAAAGAACTATTAAAAATTCAAAGTCATCACCAAATTGAAAGCCCAGCATGATGGACTATTACTCTCCAATGCAAAAGGTCTGCATATTTTTCTGACAAATTCCTGAAGATCTGCACAGACTTAGATTACTCAAACACCAGATGAATCAACATCAGAACTTATCTATGCCTGAATCTCTCATTTGCAAGGAGTCCTCAGTGACCAGATTGTAAAGATCCTCTCCAGCCTCAACCCATCATCCAGTTCTCTTCACCTCTATCCAGTCACACTAAAGCAGCCAGATTCAGCCTGTTTAGCTGGATTGATCAAAACTGTTCTTTAACTGAGAATGCTAAAAAAAAAAAAAAAGTCTACTGCTTTCCTACTCCTCAAGAAAACTCCTCTAGACCCCAAAATCTTAGACAACTTCTGGCCCATATAAAGCACCCCTCTCCTGGCCAATATGATAAAAAAAAAGGTAGACTTCCATCAGCTTCAGACTCTGTTGGAGGAAAGACAACTTCTTGACAAATCAGGAAGAGCCACAATACAGAAACAGTTTACATAACTCTGCTGGATAATATCCTCAGGGCCTCCAATATTAATACAGTGGATTGTGGGGAACTGCAGAAGGACCTTATGTGACTAGGAAACTAGGCAACCAAATGGCAGATGAAATTTAATGTAGGAAAGTACAAGGTGATGCACATAGGGAAAAATAATCCCAACTACAGGTACACGATAGGGATGTGCATTCATTTAAAAACAAATGTGAAATCTGAAATGAATGGGTTCCCTTTGTTTTATTCTTGGGGGTCCCTGAAAAGAATGAAGGCCATCACATGAATGAAACATATCCTATTCATTTCATTTTTTTGCCCCCATTCATTTCTATGGGCCATGGGTCAATGGGGAAAATAGGTTTAAGTAGGCATAGCAGCCAACCTTTCCCTGTGAATCACGTATGACTTTCCAGCCTTGACATAGACTGGGCAGGACATACTGGTAAAGAGATCACAGAGACAACATATTAGAGTGAAGACATTTTCTATTCCAGCTTATCATTGCTCTCTGGATCCAATGACACTGACCTGGGAGTCTGGGAATGTGTGATGAGTACTGCACATTTCTTTTGAGAATTTGTTCTAGAAGGAGGCTGTATATGGTTTAATATCGATCTAAAAAATAAAAAACTTCTATTAAGACATGCTGAGAAAGCTTAGAAAAAAAATCCCACAAGTCAACAACATGATAGATACAAAACACTACTTTACATCTATTCTACTGACATTAATACGGCCAAAAGAAATTTCTACTCAAAAAGAATTCACGAATATCAATATAATCCAAAAATACTTTTTGATTATGTGTCCAAATTAACTCTCCCTATTAATCACGACTCTCAAAGAGATAAACCTTCAATATCATGTCAGGAATTTGCAAACTATCTTAAAGACAAAATATCTAAGCTTGCTACAATATATTTCACTTGTAACTCTGATTTGTCATCACACACATCTTCTATTACTCCTGTTTGGTCACATTTGGAGACCATTGCCCCCTCTGAAGTGGAATCCATCCTCCATAAAATGAACCAAGCAGCACACCCACTGGATCCTATTCCTATAAAATCCCTAAAGCTAATTCCAAACTGTTTAGCTAGGTCCATCACAGATATCGTTAACCTTTGTCTTGTACAAGGTTTCCTTCCAAATTCACTTAAATGTGCTGTTGTTAAACCAATTCTAAAAAAGCCGCATCTAGATCCATCAATTTTATCTAATTACAGACCCATTTCCATTTTACCTTTCCTTACTAAAATTATTAAAAAAATAGTTAATTTACAACTTATGGAATTCTTAGAAAATAATAATAGCCACTGCTATTAATTGCATCAGTAGCATGGGTTCTTCTTAGTGTTTGAGTAATTGCCAGGTTCTTATGGCCTGGTTTTTGGCCTCTGTTGGAAACAGGATGCTGGGCTTGATGGACCCTTGGTCTGTCCCAGCATGGCAATTTCTTATGTTCTTATGTTCTTATGCTACCGGCCCAACATGACTTCAAGAAAGGACATAGCAGTGAATCACTTCTAGTTACTCTGGTTGACACAGTCCATCGTGGTTTCGACAATGGAACCTCTTTTATCTTGATTCTCTTGGACATCTCTGCTGCGTTTGACTCAGTCAACCACAAGATACTTCTCCATAGATTAGAAGAGATTGGTATAAATGGTAATGTTCTGCAATGGTTTCAGTCTTTTCTTTCTAATCGTTCCTTCAAGGTATCTTACAATGACAATATTTTGGATCTCACACCTCTCCCACTAGGTGTCCCTCAAGGTTCATCCCTTTCACCTATCCTTTTCAACATTTGCATGCTTCCATTATGTCACTATCTGAATAAATTAGGCCTCTCATACTTCCTTTATGCGGATGATGTTCAAATGTTATTACCTATTAAAGATAACATCAACAATACATTGTCCCAAAAGGAACTATATTTATTTGATATTAGCAACATCTTATCTCAAAAGGCATTGTCACTGAATCATAGCAAAACAGAGTTTCTTCTTCTCTCCAAAAAGTTATTGCCACCACCCATAGATCCATCAGTATTCCCTAAATATAAAATATCCACGTCAGTTCGGGACCTTGGAATTACCTTAGATAAAGAGCTTAACTTCAAAATTCACATCAAAAATCTAATTAAAGAAGGTTTTTATAAACTTCAAATTCTGAAAAAACTGAAACCTTTACTGCACCCCCTCGGACTTTAAAACAGTTCTACAATCCTTAATTTTTGCAAAATTAGACTATTGCAACTCCATCTTAATAGGTTTACCGGCTTCCACAATTAAACCTCTTCAACTGCTACAAAACGCTGCCGCTAGATCCTTAACAAATTGTAGAAAATTTGAACATATTACTCCAATCCTGAACCAATTACATTGGCTTCCCTTTACTTTTAGATCACAGTATAAGATCATTATGCTTATTCATAGCTTTATACAATGATTATTCCTCTTGGTTACAAAACCCCTACATCAATGTATTTCCACTAGAAATCTACGCTCAACAGACACAGGGTTACTCGCTATTCCCCCCCAGCAAAAAAATTCACAAAACAGTTACTATGAACCGGGCTGCCTCTATAATTGGTCCTACACTATGGAACTCCCTACCGTCACCGCTAAGAACTGACCCTTCAACACCTTCCTTTAGAAAAAACCTTAAAACATGGCTGTTTATCAAAGCTTTCTCCTAACAAATTTAATAGATTACATCCCTTTTCTATGGTTTTTCCTTTTTGTTCATGAGATACTTAAATTTGTTTTAGAACCTTAGGTTATTTGTTTTATATAGATCTACTTTCAATCTATGTTGTTTTTTTAATTTGAAGTTTTTTAGTTTCATACTTAATTTTTTTGGACTGTTTTAATGTATTCTGTCAATAGTATTTGATGACAATTTTGTTAAATGTAAACCGATGTATTATTTTGAATTGAATGTCGGTATAAAAAAAGCAAATACATAAATAAATATATATATTGAGCTTTGCTCTTACAGAGTGTTCAAACCTTCAAACTCACTTGCACTTCAACTGTAGAAAAAATATTTTTGGCTTCCCAAGGCTAATGCTACTGCACTGTCTCACTGACCGAGAAAGGAAAGCAGTGCCTGGCTGCCAGTAGTGACACTTTGCTGCTGATTTTTTTTCTCCCTTGTGGGAAGATGCAAGCAGGATCTGCAAGTGGGTAGAAGGAGAAGGGAGAGTTGCAATAAACTAGTGGTGGCAGTATAAAAAAAAATGAAGAAAGAACTATACGAAACCAGAAAATCAATTAACGGAAGAGGCTGTTTTCAGCTACAGAGTACGGGAAAACCATTCTTAATAAAGCAAACCTTACAACTTACCAGGAAAATCGCATTGATGAGAAACCATTTACATGTTGTAAGTGTGATGAAAGTTTAATTCAAAAAGAAGATTTTACAAGAAATCCATAATTTCACCAAATAGCAACGCGTTGGGCTCAAGTAGCAATTGTAATAAAAACTAAAGACATGAAAATGATGCTTATGACAGTTCATTCTCTTGTACTAAGTCTGACAAGTGGCATACATCTATCATGCCACTCTACCTTGCTGCTATACCCTTCATTCTATACCTTGGGGTTCTTTCTACATCTGCAACTCTGCCTTAATGCCATATCCAGACCTTACTTCTTGATGTGTTCTTGCCACTCTAGGGGGCTCTTTTGCTACTCTCAGTTTGCTTTGGTGTATTGATGCCACACTTTGTGCTGTTTTAACCCTTTATCAGTGCCTTGGAGTATTCCTGTCACCTTTTCTGCTTCATTCACTCTTCATAGTGCCTTAGGATGCCGACTCCTCGGTGTCACTTTGCCTCTTGTGCTATCTTCAAATTTCATGCCACTGTTATTGGTACCCTCTTTTGGAGTCCTTGGATGTTCTTCCCTCTCTTGCTGCTTCTTTGCTCTTCTGAAAATGCCTTGGTACCCCTTTGTCTCTTTAAAAAAAACCTTGGGCTATTCATGCCACTTGTGGTGCTACTTTGCCACAGTCTAGGGACCTTGGAGTTCTTTTCCCCTTCTGATGATGCCTTCCAACAAATTTCATGAGAATTGATAAGATCCATATTCTGGAGCCCAAAATATGTTGCAGTGCTTCCCACCTGGACTTTAAATGCACACCCAAAAACCCCCCCCAACAAATCAAACAAATAAACAAATATATTTTTTTCATTTTGAAACTGAAGAAATAAATTGAGGTCCCGATAAAATGAATGAACAAACCAAAATGAATTTTTTTTCCTTTGCACACCCAAGGTACACAATGCTGGATTCTGTATTGGGACTCACGAACCAGGAAAAGGACCTTGGAGTTCTTGTGGACAATACATTGAAATCCTCAATTCAGTATGCAACAGCAGTCAAAAAAAAAGCAAATAGAATGTTAGAAATCATCCAAAAAAGGAATATTGAATAAAATGGAAAATATCATATTGCCTCTGTATTAAGCCATGGTCCGCCTGCACTTTGATTACTGCATGCAGTTCTGCTCTGTCTTTCTTGAGATGGGGTGACAAAACCAACTTGGTTACCCAGCAGAAGGACATTATGTGACTAGTCAGAGGTAGTCAGCAAGGATTCTGTTACTGGCACAACGATCTTTCAGGTGTAAAGCTGGGGGTCTGTACAGGGCTACGCTAGACCATTGTTAGCCATGTTGGAACCTGGTAAGGGGAATCACATCTTGATTAATATTGATTGCCTCTCAAGCAGTTGTACAACAGGAGACATACATAATGCTTTTGGGCCTTTATTCTCTCAAGAAAGCTCAGTTAACAGCCTGGCCACTGAGTCGTGCTCCTTTTGTATTCAGACACTAACAAACACATGTATTTGAGCTCCTAATTTTAAACAGTTATTCATGGATATTTCACACATGTATTTTCCTTAGCACTTCTCAACTTTTACATGCGCAAGTCAGCAAATTTTGAAACATGAGTGAGGGAAGGAAATTACCAGTTTTACCAATTCGGTCACTGGTTTGCCCAGTCCATCTCTAGGTCATCGATACCCTCCTGGTTCATCAGCCTGAACTGGCAATATATGTAAGTAACAGGCTTAAGTGTGTTGCTTTTGCTTAAATGCCTAAATGTTGATACTGCCCAGAAATACCCCTGGATCTCCCCTTTTTTACACATGCTATTTTGCTTGTGTACTCACATATGGACATGCAAGTGAACCCTTTAGAAAATTCATTGTATTTATGCCCAAGCCACACAAAGGCGTATGCGGTCCTTTTTGTGCTCTTTCTTTTAAAATTCACCTTAAATTGTTGAAAGTACTTTTCCACTAAGAAGGGATGTGCAGTGGTAAAAAAATTCATTTTTGTTGTTGGTTTTGTTTGGCGAACATGTGTGCACCTATGCCAGATCGTGCCAATGGACATGGTCATGTTATAAAAGGCATGCACATGTGCTCGTATGCTATAAAATCGGCTGCACATGTGTTCGTGTGCTCAATTTTATATAGACACGTGGCTGTGTGTGCAAATCAGAACCGGAACTGGATGGCCAGCGCCATTTATGGCATGGACCGTCCAGTGTTCCTACCATGTGACAGGGGCCGGCCAATGGCACGGATACCCTGTCACATGGTAAGGGCAAAGGGCCATCGGCGCATCGATCGCAACACCATACAGCTTATATTGTCTACCCATCCACAACAACTACTAAATACAATTATTAATTATATTCCCTATGCTCCATAAAGAGGTAAAATTGGCTCTGAATGACACCTCTCACTCAATAAAGGCTGAAATCCAAATCTTGGGTGTCTTTACGGACTCCAAACTAAGCATTTTACTAACAAAGCTTTTTACTATCTCCAGCAACTAAAGTAGGTAAAACCATTTGTTGACATTCTGATATATGCATTTATCTATTCCACCTAGATGATTGCCATGCATTGTACTTAGGTCTCCCATAAAGCTCATAAAATGGCTACAGTTGGTGCAGAACGCTGCAACATTGATACTATCTGACTGCAGCTACATAGATCATTTTAAACCAGTCCTCTGGAATTTATGCTGGCCACCAATCCCCTACTGGGCTTAGTTCATCTGCAATGCCTTCATGTCGATAAATGACCAGGACTTAACTTATCTAAAGAATCATCTGTCTCCTTACAAATTCTCTTGCAGATTCCAATCTGAAAAAGAGACACTACTACAACTCCCAGCTCCCAGAAACTCCAGGTTCCAGGACAACCTCTTTCATCCCCAGACTCTTTCATCCCCAGACTCTTTCATCCCCAGACTCTTTCATCCCCAGACTCAGGAACTCTCTTCCATCAGAGTCTTAACTAGCCACTGACATATTATCATAAGGAGCTGTCTCTTCAACTAAACTAATCCTTCTTAGCCAGCAACACCAGCCTTCGCATGTTTGTGTCCATATATCAGAAGATCCCTGCTGCCATTCTAATATTCCAAAACACTACCTCAAGCCCTAACCTTCCTCACCCCAACACTTTCACTCCCAGCTCCTCTGTTTTTCTACCATTTATGACAGTTATGTATTTATACTGAGGTCCACAGCCGGCGAGCGGACAAGTTATCCGCTGAATATGCTCGCTCACAGTTATCCTGCTACCTTAAGCCAGACAACTTTAAACCCAACCAGCATATATTTGAATATAATCAGTTAGATTTAAAGTTATCTGGGTACATCTACTCCGATAACTTTTAGACTTAACCGACTGCATTCAACATGACATCAGTTAAGTGGCTGCAAATAAAAAAAAAAAATGTTTGTGGGCCTCCAGGTCTGATCCTGCAGCCTCCATCCCCACAAAACACTTTGAAATAAGTGCTGGCTACTAGTACTCGATCCCACCTACCCCCTCTCCTAATTTCTATTTAAAAGAGGCCGCTGTTTTCGCCAAATCTAGCCTCCCCTCCTTTCATGATATTTATGTCCAAATCATCAAGCAACCCTCCTGCCCCATACCCCATCCACCCAAAACCTCTATCGTACCCCTGTACCCCCCCCCCCCACACACACACACACAAAACCCCCAGAAAACACCAGCTGGGAGTGCGATAAGAGTCTTACCTGTTTCTAGGCGTTACCAGCATTGTCTGACAGCAACATTTTTACTGCACCCTTCCTGCACTGCTCTCAAAGCAATGCTGGGAGCGGGTTAGACATTGCCGCACTCCAGGCTGGCGCATCACTGGGGGTCTGGGGGCTGTGATAGAGGTTGTGGGTGGATGGGGAGGATGGGATGGGGTGGGGGTTAAGAGGAGGCGCAGTCATTTGTTGAAAAATGCCATGGAAGGTGGGTGGCCCCTGGGCACTACAACTACTTCTTTTTATTAAAAATGCGGTGGTTTGGCGGGGTGGGAGAGACTGAGCACTCGGCCACACTTACTTCAAAGTGTTTTGTGGAGTATGGGCTGTGGGATCGAGCCTGAAAACCCACAATTTATTTATTTTTTTTAATTTTGCGGCTACTTAATCTGCTATATGCTGAATATAGCCAGTTCTATTCGGATACATGTACCCGGATAACTTTCGACCTACGCTGAGGATGACCAGACTTAAACAGCTAAACTTAGCCAGATTACATTAATATTTAGTACTACCAGGGCTAAACTGAAACTCTGACCCTGGAACACCTCTTTTCTCCAACTAAATATTAACCGGGTAATCACTTACTCAGCTAAAACTTAGCCATTCAGTGTGTGTGTGGGGAGGGGGGGGGGGTGAGGGGGGAAATTTTATCCCAGATTTGTCTAAGTATGGAATTTAGCCAAACAAATCCTTTTGAATATTGACATTGCTATGTTTAGGTGTTATATATTATGGAGGTGATTTTCAAAGTAATACATATCAAAGTTATACATGTCAATTTAACATGCTATTATAGCAATTTCCAAAAGCCATTTACCCACATCAAGTCCACTTATGCACGTAAAATCTGTTGACAATTCAATGGCATACAGTGTAGCAATTTTCACTAGTCCATTTACACACATTTTAAAAGCCCTACGAGCGTAAAGCCGGGAGATAAGCGCATCTTGGGCTGGCACGCACCACGTGGATTTTAAGAAGCACCTGCTGATACATGCACAAATAAAAAATTTCAAAGAAGGGAAAAGGCATGGGCAGGGTCTGAGTGGGGCTTGGACATGTCAGGGGAAGACCAAAAAATATGCACGTAAATACTAACATGCACAAGCAAGTGCTGGGGGTCCCCACCAAGTAACTTTGCTTCTGCTACTGCTGGTGTGTAAGTAAAAAAAATAGAAAAATCAGGGCTAGTCAGCAGGGTTTTAAGGGTTGGGGTCTAACAGGGGAGAAGGAAGGGGTTAGGAAGACTTATCCCTACACTGGCGAACTGGGAACAAACTGGAAAAAGGGTAAGAAATAGGGATGTGAATCGTATTTCTGAAGACTGAAAATATCGTACGATATTTTCAAAGTCATCAGAAATCAGGGGCTCCCCGAAACCGATAGGAAAACCCCACAAAATTGTTCATGGGGTTCTCTTATCGTTTTGGGGGAGGGCGGGAAAAATGGCACACAAAAACAATCCCTAAACCCACCCCGACCCTTCAAAACAGCTCCCTTAGCTTCCTCCACCCTCCCGACCCCCAAAAACGTTTTAAATTACCTGGTGGTCCAGTGGTGGTCCTGGGAGCGATCTCCCGCTCTCAGGCCGTTGGCTGCCACTAATAAAAATGGCGCCGATGGCCCTTTGCCCTTACCATGTGACAGGGTATCAGTGCCATTGGCCGGCCCCTGTCACATGGTAGGAGCACTGGACGGCCCACGCCATAGATGGCGCCGGCCATCCAGTTCCGGTTCCGATTTGCACACACAGCCACATGTCTATATAAAACTGAGCACACGTACACATGTGCAGCCGATTTTATAGCATACGAGCACATGTGCATGCCTTTTATAACATGACCATGTCCATTGGCACAATCTGGCATAGTGCACACATGTTCGCCCACGTGCGGGTCTTAAAATTCACCTCATAAAGTACATTTACACACATAAAACCCCGTTTAGATGCATTTTCGAAAAATGCTCATTGGAGAGTAATTTTCAAGCAGCCCACATAGCAGTAAAGAGTGCATGTACAATTTACACTCAGACTTTACCAAGCATTTACAAAGTGAACCTTACCGAGTATTTTCACTTTAAATATACTTGGGCAACTAGCCAAGTGGGTACCCACATTCACTCACATTAAGTTACACCTCTTCTTCAGAGGACGTAACTTGTGCACGTATACTTATGGCATACTTTTTAAACTCAAAAGTAAGCATAGTAGTGCCAACTCTGCCCCATCTCTGTGCCCGGAATACCTCTGCCCGGTTCACATAAAAGTACATGGATATTGCAGTTACATGAGTACTTTTACACACATTCAGTCAAGGTTGTTTTAGCACAGTGGCAGCTATTTACACATATAAAGTTAGGGTTTATGCATGTAAATGGCTTAAAACATTACCTCCTTTTTATCCATATATAGACCCTTAGAGCCCGATATTCAAAAGAGGCTGGTGCCTTAATAAATATTCCCACCCACTGAAGGCCTAAATCTAGGGGCCTGCATTGACAAGGTCCCTAAATCAAGGTACCTAAACTTGCAAGGCTCAAAAATTTAGACCCCCCCCCCCCCCCCCTTATAGTTAAGCAGGGCAAATGATGGAAGCCAGGTTAAGAGAATGAAGATAGGCACGCAGCACTAATTTACAGAGCTGGGCATCTAATTTGGGTGCCTTCATTTAATCGAGGAAATAGCTGGCCTTACTTTAGTTGCCTCAGGTTAAGGTGTCTAAAGTTAGAGGTAAGCACTTACTGGAATATGTATCTCAAAATTAAGGCCACCTTAGGTCAGCTCAACATAGGAACCTAACTTGAGCACCTATATTGAGGTGCTCAGAAGACTTTAAATATTGCCTCAGTAAGCGTGATATTCAAAAGATCTAGGCAGATAACTTTAAGAGACAGGCACATAGATCTCCCCAAATAAAAATCTTCCCCTGATGAATTCCTAATTGTAGGCCCCAACATTTACATAGCTCCTAAATTTCAGCACCTTAAAAGTAGGTAGCGTAAAAAGCAGGGTCAGGTCAGACTAATGAAGATGAGGGCCTTAACTTAGGCGAGACCATATCTGGCCTAACTCTTAAGGTGCCTGAGTATAAGGTGCCTAAAGTTAAAGTTAGGGTCTAATATTCAGCCCAGAATTAAGGCATCTTGGATTGGCTGAATATAGACACATAACCTAGGACCATCTATTGAAGCGCTCAGTGTGCATTAAATATCAAGCTCTTAGTGCCTTAGGCCTGGATTTTCTAAGGTTGCAGACCTTAGAAAATCCAGCGGTAACGGGGGGCGGGGGGGGGGGTGAAGTGGGGGGCAGGCCTGCGAAAGCCTGCAGCCATCGCACCACTGCAGTGTGCTGGCTGCCGGCTTTCGCGCCGAATAACTACACCATAAAAAGTGTAGTTATTCAGCGCGAAACTGGCGGCGATAAAGGTCCTTACCTTTCGCTGCCAGCGATTTCTCTGCAGAGTCGGCCCCGGTGCTGCCCCGACTCTTCCTCTTTTGGGGCCAACTCCGCCCCGACTTCGCCCCCATTTAGTGATTGCACGCGAAAAGGGACTTTTTGCGTGCAATTGCTTTTGAAAATGACCCCTTTAGACATCTGGAGACCAATTTTCAAAGCATTTAGGACCCTAACTTTTTGTGTTAGGATCCTAAACTGGCCCGTTTGAAAATTTACTAGGGCTAAGTGCTTAAATTTTGGGGCCTTAAAAGTGGGAGTCTACAGAAGCAGAGTTTGGCCAAGAAACAAAGTTAGATGCTTAGCACTTATTTTCAGAACTAGGCACCTAATTTAGGAGCCTAAATCCAGGCAAATGAATAGCAGTCCTAAATTTATGACTCTAAATATACGTGAAATTTCCTCTAAAAACTTAGGCTCCTATCTCACATGAAAAGGGACTTTTCGCACGCGAAAGTTCCCTTTTCGCGTGCGATAGCTAGATAGGGGCGGAGTTGGGGCGGCGTCGGGACCGGAAGAGGAGAAGTCGGGGTGGACGCCGCGGAAACTTCGCTGGTGGCGAAAAGGTAAGACCCGTTATCGCCGCCAATTGCGCGCCCAATAGCGCCACCTTTCACGGTGGCGCTATTGGGTGCAAAAGCCGGCAGAGATAACACCGCGGTGCTGCGATCGCTGCCGGCTTTCGCAGGCCCATCCCCGCTTCTCTCCCCCACCCCCCGTTACTGCAGGATTCACTATTCCTTGTGACATTAGAAAACCCAGCCCTAAGTTTGGCTGATAATAGGGACCTCACTTAAGAACTTAATTTAGGTGCCTAAATTTAGAGCACAGCTTTTTTTTTTTTTATATCACCCCCCTGGAATTGAAGTCTGTCACCAACATATCATTTCCAAAATTGAATAAACTTGGAAGACGACAAACCCATTAGATATAGAAATTTTTCATCTATGTATGTCAGAAAGCCTTGACAGCGTAACTCAACATTGTTGGTAGATTATGTGGAATTCAGTTTGAACTTTCTTTTAAATGACTTTATATCAGCAAGTTCACCTGAAGTGATATTACAGTAAAGTACTTTGGATCTTGGATAGAAAAGGTTGTGTCACCAAGTTCATTGCTGCTATTGTTATCTGAACATTGATGCAAGGATAATAACACGGCTAAGGATGTTGTAATTGACTCAAGACAGGTTGGTATAATGATGCAGAAAAAAAAAAGGAGTGATGTATTTAAAGCATGTAAAAAAGCTGCACTTTACATTCAGGCCTATCCTGTAAAGTGCGGCCGTGTTTACCCTGCTCCTAAGCCGCTTCTAACTCACCTTCCGGCTGCGTTAGCCCTTCCTGCGATCCCGAATCCCCTTTAACCTAGTTCTACCGCGTCCTAAATTCCCCGGGTAACCCCTTCCGCCCGCGGCATGCATACTGCATGCAAACGAGCGAATTAGCTCGATATTGCATGCAAACGAGCCAATTAGCTATTCCCCTAGCATCCCGTAACCCGCGCTGTGACTAACGCTACCTTTCCCTGCCGTTTTCTCGCGCGTTTAACCTGCAAACTTACCGCCTACCCTGACCCAGGCGGTAGAGGCATGGGTAAGGGTAGGTGGCAAGCTTTCCCCCAGCCCCTGCTCACCTGCCCCGGCCGCGATCGTGGGTGCCGGTCCCCGTGGCAGCCCCAGTCCTCTCCCCTGCTCCCGAAGCCAAAAAAAAAAAAAAGCGAAAAAAAAGTTGCAGCCCCCCTCCGATGTCCGGACTGGGGCTGCCACGGAGACTGCAACGGCAAAGCGACTTTTCAGTGTCCCCCCTCCTCCCGGAGCAGGGCGGAAAAGCCGCCCTGCTCCGGGAGGAGGGGGGACACTGACAGCCGCGAAGCTTTCCCCCAGCCCGGACACCTGCAAAAAATTTAAAAACTTACTTTTTACAGCGGCGAAACTGAGCGGCAAAGCCCGAACCCGACCCGGCGAAGCCCGAACCCGACCCGGCCCCCCAACCCCAAACCCGGACCCGACAAGCGACGAAACTGAGCGGCGAAACTAAAAAAAAAAGAAAAGCAATTTTTTTTTTTTTTTTCAAAATTGACAATTTTGGTTTTTTTTCCAAAAGCGACTTACTTTTGGGATCTGTCAAGATCCCAAAAGTAAGTCGCTTTTGGACGCAAGCAAAACTTACTTTTTACAGCAGGAACACGACCTGGCTCCGTAGCTCCTCCCGAAGACACGGGAAAGCGTACAATTGGCCGCTGAAGACGTGACGTCACGATGTCACGTCTTGAGCGGCCAATTGCACGCTTTCCCCGTGCAGGCGGCCATCTTTGTCTTCGGGAGGAGCTACGGAGCCAGGTCGTGTTCCTGCAGATGGCTGTAAAAAGTAAGTTTTGCTTGCGTCCAAAAGCGACTTACTTTGGGGATCTTGACAGATCCCAAAAGTAAGTCGCTTTTGGAAAAAAACCAAAATTGTCAATTTTGAAAAAAAAAAAAAATTGCTTTTCTTTTTTTTTTTTTAGTTTCGCCGCTCAGTTTCGTCGCTTGTCGGGTTCGGGCTTCGCCGCTCAGTTTCGCCGCTGTCATCTCTTCTCCCCTCTCCCGGAGCAGGGCGCGAAAAGCAGCCTTGCTCCGTGAGGAGGGAGAACAGACTGACAGCGGTCCGGTTGGGGGTCGGGTTCGGGCTGGGGGAAAGCTTCGCCGCTGTCTCTTCTCCCCTCCTCCCGGAGCAAGGCTGCTTTTCGCGCCCTGCTTCGGGAGGAGGGGAGGGGGACTGGCAGTCCCGACTTCTGGTATCTGTCATTTCCATTTGAAATGACAGATACCAGCGTGGCGTGAAGCCTTAGGCCCGCGCACCCAGGATCCTGTATAGGCGCTCTATCCAGTATCCTGGGTTGCGCGGGCCTAAGGCTTTTCGGACGCGGCTTACATTTGCATGTAATTAGGCTTCAGGATCGAGCGGTAGGTGAGCTGCACTGTGCGGGCGGTAACCGCGGGTGCCGTAGGCACTAACGCAGCTCTTCCTACCGCTCGGTACTGGATAGGCCTGATTGTAACCTGCTATACATCAAAACGGTTTGCCATCTTTCCAAGTACATTCCTCACTGAGAAGAAGGTAATATGTCTGAGAGCCGTGATGGAAGCAGTGCAAGTGAGAAAAGCATAAAGCTTTGTGGATTACTGCAGTATTAGACAATTAGATTTCACAACAATACCCAGGCACTGGAGGACACCTTTGCATTTCTGACTGTCTTGCAACAATGTCTAGCTAGCATCCTTTATGCACAGAGAGTAAACTGCAGCCCTATATGACCAGAATTCTAAAATTAGTTGAAAAGTGCTGAACACTGAAAAGTCTTTTCATTCATGCATCTTGGAAGACTGAATGTGAGCCTTTGCCTAGATCTTTGCTTTTGCTGTCTCCACGGCTTACAGGGAATGGCAGAGTTGCTTATGACTCTTAGATTCCTTTGGCTAGAAGACAGTGCAGAGAGAATTCAGAAAGTAAGAGACAGCGGGGTTGCTATGAATCTTTTTGATAAGGAATTGCTGGAAGTCATGAAGAAGTTCTGAAATTAGATCGTTTTCCCCCCTTATCTTCCTTACAGCAATTCTGAACATTTTTTTTTTCAAAACTGTTGATATAGCAACATGATTATTTTTTATCTTGAAGATCTAATGTTCAGAAGTCTGGGTTCATTTCATTGTGTTCTAAGGCATAGTACTTACCTATCAGTGTCTGGGTATCACAAGCCGAATTCAAGTCCTCCAGTGCCTTGGTATTGTTGACTTAGAAAGTAGCCACTGCTATTACTAGCAATGGTAACATGGAATAGACTTAGTTTTTGGGTGCTTGCCAGGTTCTTGTGGCCTGGATTGGCCACTGTTGGAAACAGGATGCTGGGCTTGATGGACCCTTGGCCTAACCCAATATGGCATGTTCTTATGTCCACACACACAACATAGTTGGAAAGAAAAAGTAATTTGGAATGCATGGCTGTAGCATAAACAAAATTACAATATATCAGTATAACAAAAAACAATAAGAATAAGCTAACAGAATTAATACAGGAAGCGCAAACCCTTCAGGACATACAGTAACACCTGATATGTCATCATTAATCTGAGACTTAAGTCCTTCTTTTCCATTGTATGAAAGGGATGTGATATAGGGGTAGATTTTAAAAGGAGAGTGCGTTCGTCCTTGTGCATGTGGTTCCTGGCACACGCACATGGAGGCACTGATTTTATAACATACTCATGTCAGTGTGCACATGTTATAACATACATTTCCCACGTGTACATGCGTGCTGGATTTTAATGTCCACGTGCGCATGTACGAGCAGGTGGGCTCCTCTGCACACGGGAGGGAGAGGGGGATTTTAAAAAGCCATATACTGCAACGCGAGTAGGGCTTCCCCAGTTCCCTATACCCATACCTAACCTTCCTACCCTTTCCCCTCTCCTCCCAGACCCCTAACTCCTTCCTAGCTGCTCACTTTTTTTTTTCCTTACTTACTCCTCCTCTGGAGCAGAAGAAGATGCCACGCACTGGCCGGCTGCCAGCACGCGCTTCCCCGGGACAGCGCCATTAGCCTGTCCTCCGCCCCACCCAGACCATGCCCCCCGGGCCACCCCTTTCAGCAGGCCCAGCACTTTGGCGCATAATGGAGGTTACACGCATGCCCGGGTCCCTTGTAAAATGCGCAAGGCCCAGCCACCGGCATAACCCCCAAAATTTACATGTGCAGCTCTTTTAAAATCCGGGCTATAGAGTTTTTCCCTTCAGCCGCCTACTCCATCTCATTGGCTATTTTAAGCTCCTTCAGGATGTGCTTTCATTTTTAACAACATTACCTAGTTTGTTTCATATATTTTCTAAACTGAAACAAAAACATTCACAAAATGTTCTGTTTTTTAATTTTTCATTTAATGTGCACTATTTCAATTTAGAGCACACTATTACAAATCAAAAAGTACATACCAACAGAAATAGTGCACACTAACTCAAAACAGTGAGCATTAAGAGGTGAATTTTAAAATTTGCTCATGTTAAAAGGCCCATATACATGAATAGATGAGCTGAGCATGAGCAACTCATATTTTAAAACAAGCAAATTACGTGCATATATGCACGTGTGCATGCAAGACTGCACAATAAAAGGAAGCAGATGGAGGTGACTCAGAGGCGTTCCAGGATGGGGCCATTATTTATATTTACACATGTAAATCCCCATTTTAAAACTGGTGAATGCAGCTGGTGTCAAGCTGTTACCTGCACATATTTACTTCTGTCCTTGTTCAGGTGTAAGTCTGAAAAAAACTCATTTTAGCTAATAATTAATTGGGTAAGTGGTCTGGATAAACTGGATGGCATGCAGGCTGAAGAACTTAAAGGGTCTTAATGACCTAAGGATAGACTGGCAAACTGGTGGAATATGTGGTCAAACTGGTTATTTCATTCATCAAGCATGTTTTAAAATTGGCTGGATCATCTTGCTGTTGGCTGAAAAGGATCGGTAAGTATTGCTTTGGGAAATTTTAGAACTTAAAAAGTTTTGGGAAGAGGTAAAATATTGGGGTATAGTCTTTAGTTTGTGTGTGTGTTTGTTACAAGACAAAAGGTAGGAAATAGCTTAGAGTTTGTATGAGCTGCCTTTCCCTCCTTCCCACCCACCCCTAGCTCATCCTCTGATTTATAGTCAAGATACACTTTCATAGCCCCAGCCCCAGTCCTTATCAAGAGTTTAATTATCCTGTTGCAGGGTACTACCAGAATACTAGTAAATATACCAATATATTTAAAGGACTCTAATTGTACACATTCCTACTCCTGTAGCAACCTAAACTTAACTATGAACTTAACAAAATTAAAATGAAGGCAGAAGTCCAGCAGCAAGAAGGGGGCCTTCCAGGCTTTTGCACTGAGTGTCACATGTATGATTTTTTACCTGCCACTGAGAGGTTGTATGTGTGCACCCGATGAAAAGATCTCATGCCTCTCAGAGAACAAGTCAGATCTTTTGAGGCTAGAGTGGCAGACCTGGATGAGCTGAGGCAGACAGAGAGGTATATAGATGAGACCTTCAGGGACATAGTAGCCAAGTCCCAACACAAGTCTGGCAGTCCTGCTGCTGCCTTGTAGGAGGAAAGTCTCTTGGTCAGAAAGCATTAACCTGGTGCAGCAGGAAGTGTTCCTTTAGCAAGGACCTGCACTCCAGGTGATACATTGTCCTCTCACACCAAGGATGTGTCTCCCAGGGCTACTGCCCAGGAGGGAAGAGTTAGGTTGGCCGTAATAGTTGGTGATTTGAATGTTAAGAATGTAGATAGCTCGGTGGCTGGTGGACGTGAGGATTGCCTGGTAAAATGCCTGGTAACATGCCTGCCTGGTGGCGGACCTCACGCATCAACCTAGATAGGATTTTAGACAGTGTTGAGGTGAAATCGACTATTGTGGTTCATGTGGGCACCAATGATATAAGAAAATCTAGGAAGGAGGTTCTGGAAGCCAAATTTAGGCTCTTGTGTAGAAAGCTGAAATCCAGAGGTAGCAATTTATGAAATGCTCCCTGTTCCATGGGCAGGTTCCCAGAGTCAGACAGAGCTCCAGAATCTCAATGCATGGATTGTGCAAAGGGACAGACTTCACTTTAATTAAGGTGGAACCAGGCTGCTGGCACTAAACTTTGAAAAGGAGAAAGAGCAGCTTTTAAACAAGAACAAAGAGGAAAGCCAACAGTTGCTCAGCAGTGCATGGTTCGGAGGGAGGTATCTTCGAAGAATACTAATGAGGCAGAAGAGTTAGGGCATCCCAACAGAGAGGTTCCAATAAAAGCAAAGGAAGTCCATGTGCCTATAAGTAAAGATTCACCTGAGCTAAAAGACTGTAAATTATCCCTGTCAACTGAAAAGCTCTACTCAGTGCACGCACATGTACACCTGATTTTATAACTTGCGCACGCAAGTTATAAAATCAGGGGTCGGCGCGTGCAAGGGGTGCAAAATTGTGCGCCTTGCAAGCACCGAGCCGCACTGCCTTTCCCTGTTCCTTCCCTCCTAACCTAACCTTCCCACCTCTTCCCTTGCCCTTCCCCCCCCCCAGCCCTACTCTAACCCCCCCCCCCCCAAATTATCTTACCTTTTGTGCCTGCCTCTGGGCAGGCGCAAGTTGCGTGCGCCAGCAGCTTGCCGGTATGCAATCCTCCGACACAGTGGCAATGGCCGCTCTGTTGGAGGCCTCTGGCCCCACCTCGCCCCACCCTTGGACCGCCCCTTTAGTAAAGCCCCGGGACTTACACACGTCCCAAGGCTTTATGTGCATCGCTGAGCCTTTTTAAAATAGGCCAGGCGTGTGTAACCCTTTTAAAATCCAGCCTAGTACACAATGGAATCTTTATGGGTAGAAATCCTATGTGTGTTGAGGAAGAGTATAGCGATAGGAATACACTACCATCTACCTGGCCAAAATAATGAGACAGACAATTAAATGCTAAGAGAAATTAGGGAAGCTAATCAATTTGGTAGTGAAGTAATAATGGGAGATTTCAATTACCCCAATATTGACTGTGTATATGTAACATCTGGATATGCTAGAGAGATAAAGCTCCTAGTTGGAATAAATGACATCTTTATGGAGCAATTGGTTCAGGAACCATTGAGAAAGGGAGCTATTTTAGATCTAATTCTTAGTAGAGAACACGATTTGGTGAGAGAGGTAACTGTGGTGGAACTGCTTGGCAACAGTGATCAAATCTGAATTAATGATTGGAAGGGGGTCAATATGTAAATCCACAGCTCTAGCACAAAACTTTCAAAAGGGAAACTTTGATAAAATGAGAAAAATAGAAAAAACTAAAAGGTTCAGCTACAAAGGTTAAGAATGTATAAGCATGGAAATTGTTAAAAAATAGTACAGTTCACACATTAAGAAAGGTGGTTTAAAGGTGAGGTGAAAGAGGCTATTTTAGCCAAACGATCTTCCTTCAAAAATTGAAAGAAGGATCCATCTGAAAAAAATAGGAAAAAGCATAAGATTTGGCAAACTAAATGTTAATTAATCCACAGGTAACAAAAGAATACTTCTGCACGTGGTAAATAAACAATCCAAGGGAATCGTGCAGAAAGGATATTAAAGATCCACACTTAAGTCAAATAGTTGTAATAATTATTTAGTTGGTACAGCAACTCCACAGTTTACATTAGGCACATCATCATATTTCAACAAATCCCCTGACACAGGACCCAAGTTTCGTTGTGAGGCTGCATCGGGAGGGACAGCAGTGAATTTAACAATTCTGCAAAAAGTAAAAATAAAAAGAGGTGTGGAAACAGAAATCACGATGGGAAACTTCTTGAACTAAAAGAGTTTTAGACATACCTGAAAACGTTTCTGCGCACAAAATGACTGGGTGTTATGGTTATGAGGTGTTGGAGTGGATTCTTGGGTACTGCAGTGATGGCCACTCCCACGGGGAGGAGCCCCATGAGGAACCGCAGTATTAGGCTAGACTCTATACACGCAGACACAGAGAAGTAGTATTTATTGTACAGCTCGATGGTACTGCCCGGGGAGCGGGCAGCAGTGAAGGTAACCCACTGAAGTAGTTCAGGGGTCCTCAGCAGAGGAGACCAGTCTCACTCTCGAGTAGATGATAGGCAGCGCGGCGTAGCAGGGACAGGTCCCAGATGTAGACACAGAGCACTGAAGCTGAAGGTGAGACAGACTGAAAGGGTTAGTACTCACTGAAGCAGTAGCTGTATCATTGAAGGTCCTGGCAGGCAGAACTTGTTCAGTGGCAGGCACCAGATTAGGGACAGCAGACCCTCAAGGAGCGAGCACCCGGTATCCCAAGATAGGTACCTGAAATAGAGCAGAAGGGCCCCCGAGGAGTGGGTACCCAGGTTAGTGAAGAAATACCCCGAAGGGCAGAGACAGCTTCCTGCGACAGCTGGAAAGTGGCAGAGCAGCTTATACTCTCTTATCTCTCCCTATTCCTCCTTTTCATGCACTCTGATCATTGGGAAGCCACTCCTATCTATGCCCTTTCCCTCTGCCATTAGCTCCCAAATCCGTGCTTTCCACCTGGCTGCACCCTATGCTTAGAACGGACTTCCAGCGTTGGTGCGTCATGCTCCTTCTCTTGCCTTATTTAAATCCTGTCTAAAAACGCATTCTTTTTCAGGCCCCTTTTATATCTCTATCCCTTATTATCTCTTTAACAGCCTTACTGATTTTTAACCACTTTGAAGTGTCTAAAAGGCAGAAAAAAGACAAATAAATAAATAAATACATTTTCATTTTCTTAATAATACAAATCCCCCCCCCCCCCCGTCTCTTTTGCCCTGTATGTTTGTCTTAAATAGACTGGACCTTTTTTTTTTAATTCATGTACTTGCTTTTTTCTTGATGATAACCAGAGGGCTTCATCTACCATGTCTGCTCTGGGTAAAAATGAGTCTAACTATGAATCACATCTTTCAAATTCTAATTTGAAAGTGCATCCGCTCCTGCTACCAGCTTATTCACTGTGTACTAGCTCGCAGAAATTAAAAGTGACGCAGATAGTACCGTTTGTATTGAAATATTTTGATATTTATGGTTTATTAAAGTTTTATGACCTTTTAATAATTTTTTATTAGATATAGTAGTCATACAGTTCTCTTATTAAATGATTTGTTAAGTCAAATAACACAGTTTCTGGCCTTTAATTTTGTTTCTTCTATTTCTCTGCTACTTTTTTGCCTAATGAAATTAGTTCCACTGTTGTTTAATAATGCTGAAGATGCTAAAGGCAGTGCAGCCTGGTGGCTCAGTGGCAGTGTTGTACACTGCTATGCAGAAGAACCTGAGTTCAAACTCCATCTTGGGTTTTCCACTCCCCAGATCAGCCAGGGTTGAGAATACTGCAGAGATAACAACACTGGGCCTTAACCTACTAATAGGTGAGAACACCAATGTCCTGTGAAGTCATTTTGTGTTTATTCCAAAATATTTGATCATTTTAATTTCAAATGTTTAGTCTTCTTTTCTAGTTCTGAAATTCGCTTTAAGTACCCTGATTATTTGGCTTTCGAGGGAGTTATCTTCCTTGGAGAAACATTCACCTTCTGAGGTCACTTTTTTCTTCTCTACAATATGTTATTTTACGTCTGTTAAAGTTTATTCGTGTCCTTCAAAGTGTTGGCTTTTTTTGTGTAGTTAAAATCTCATGTTAATTGTTATCTGTCTTTCTCACCCGTTAATCAGACATAGGCCACCCTATACTGTAAAGTGCTATTGCGCCTGTCTCCTCTGTCAAACCCCACTCCATCCCTTCACTGAGCTGTAATTGTTTTATTTAACCTCACATTTATTGCAATTTATAGCAAATAATTAAACAAATCCAAAACACACTTCTGCATTAAAGCATATATTTATTAGTCCCTACTACTACCTGGCCTTGTTACTCCTTTAGTTCACCACTTTAATCCCCGTCAGACCCCTACCATTCTTTATACCCATTCTTAAATTTCCTTTTTCATACTTAGTATACATGTAGATGCTAACGTATAAGATTTATACTTTACATTTGAACGTACTCTGCCTTGTGATGAGCTTGAATAAGGTAGAATATTATAAAATATGTATATGCTAGCTGAAATTTGCTGAAATTTCCTAGAGGCCCCTATTTACTGTTCTCATCCCTAGTCTGATCCCCAAGCACCCTTCCACTCTCCTTAGTCCTTCCCCAGCACTTCCTTCCTTTCTCTTCAACCTGTTCCCAATATATTCTGATCCCTCTCCCCCAGCACAAACTAACTTCCTGCTCCATCCCGATCCCTGCATTCTTTTCTCCCCTGCCCAGCCTGGCTCCAGCATAGTCCTGATCAACACCAAAGATATTATCTATAGATATAAGAATACAATGTCCTACCAGTTTGTGGGGGATAAACAGTAAGAAAAATGTCCCCAAAGTGTAGAGCCTGGCAGAACACAATCATTGACTCTCCACCATCTTGGGTTCCAATTGAAATGTAACCTGTAACTTTCTGGCATACACAGGAAGCTTCATGCCTTGCTGTTTCTGCACCACTTAACACCAGTGTAATTGTTCTTTTTCTTTCCTTACCTGGTGAAGGAAACATAGCTCGCCACAGATGTATTGAGTTAGTCTAATAAAATAGATAACACCTACAGCTTATTTCTTGACACGTCCAACAGAAATGTAAATCTGTTTTATTTTATTTTAATAGAAAATATCATATACTAAGTGATTGAATTGCAAAAGAAGCTCAACAATAGTGCCCATGATGTGAATACACTGATAAACACCAGTTTTTTTGTACCCTCAAAGAACCCCCTCATCAGCTGAAAGATTCACAATTATAAATAATAAAACAGAAGTCCTAATGCTGTGTTGGTCAATCTCTCAAGTTATGTAGCAATAAGGAGCAGAATACTGTTGAATATATGTGAGTGAAACAAGTTGCTTGAAGGTGGGAGAAGACAAAATCTATTTTGCAGGGATAAAATATAATGTTCCTTATTGTCTGTGTGAGAAAAAGATATCTATCAAAGTATGGGAAAGTAGCACATATGTTATTTCCTGAAATCAATAGTATTTTTTAATTGCTGTTTTTGTTCATTTTTATTCCTTCGATGATTACTGGACTGCAGGGCAGCGACAACTTGAATCTAATATATTTGGTAATTAAGGTTAAATGAAGGAAGAACTGTTCAGATGTACAGGCAATACAAATTCTGGGCTTAAAAGTTTTCAAGCTGAGAGAGGGGTTAAAGTGCTTTAAGTTTAAGGATTTCATTGGAAGACCAATAAGCAAAATGTTTCTTTTGTAGCCTTCCTGCAGTCTGTCATTCCTTGGTCCTCATTATTTTCATCTCTTCCTGCAAAGTCTCTCTCCTCATTCTTTCACTTTCAGGTCATGTCAGATCATGATCTCTAGTGGACTGTTTTTCTTTCTCCCTCATATATTGCCTCTGATATAAAGAAGGATACACTTCTTAGCAGTTACTTTCAGTCCTAGTCTTTGGCAGGCAGCATTTGTGTCACACATTCTTCCCCTAGATACAGGGCTCACTCATTTCCTGTGGCACCCCATGACTAGAATCTGTTTTAGAAAATTCTGCAGCATAGTTTTGAGATCCCTGAAGAGATTATGTGGCATATTTTAAAAAATTAGCATTCTATTTTCTGTTACTTAATATCCAATGAATTTCACTGAGATGCTATTGGCATAGAAAGTGCACTAAAATTAGCTCATCTTTTGGTACCATTTTACTGTACATTTTTGTGCACTAAACTCTTCATTAAGGGCCGGATTTTTAAACATATGCATGCGGGGTACATTTGTGCATGCTACCCAGCACGCACAAATGTACGCCTGATTTTATAACATGCGTGCGGCTGTGCGCACGCATGTTATAAAATCCGGGGTCGGCGCATGCAAGGGGGTGCACACTAATGCACCTTGCGCGCACCAAGTCCTAGGGGAGCCCCAATGGCTTTCCTCGTTCCCTCCAAAATCAAAGCGGCCTCAGAGGGAACTTTCCTTTGGGCCCCCCCCCCCCCCACCTTCTCCTCACTTCCCCTATCTAACCTGTCCCCCAGCCCTACCTAAATCCCCCCTACCTTTATTTTGTAAGTTACGCCTGCCTCTGGCAGGCGTAACTTGCGCGCACTGGCCAGCTGCCGGCGCTTGATCCCCTGGCACGACCACTGTGCCGGAGGCCTTGGTCCCACCCTGCCCCGCCCCACTCCTGCCCCACCCCTTTCTCAAAGCCCCGGGACATACACGCGTCCCGGGGCTTTGTGAACATTGCAGGGTGTATGCAAAATAGGCTCGGCGCATGCAGGAGTGATTACACGGGTAACCCTTTTAAAATCTGCCCCTAAATTGGTAGCACAAAAATGTGTGCTAATATGGTAGTGAAAAAAGTATGTTAAGTTTAGAGTGCTTTATTATATCAGCCCCATAGTGAAGTAAAATTATTCTTATCAGTCAGTTTACGAAAAATTAAGATTTCAAAATCTTCAGCATTCAAGGATATAGATATGTCCAGAAATGAAACTGATACATTGAAAAATTAATTCAGAACTGTAAATCCATGTCACAGGTATTCAGTCAAAGACAAAACTATTTGACCCTTGCAATATCATAAACATGTTTTCAATATATCTCTTTAGGATAGCTATTTTTCTTTCCAATGGGAGTGCACATAGTAACCAAAATTCCTAAAATTTAGCAATATAAAGATTTTTAATATCAGAAACCATGATAATGCCCAAGGCTGTGCCTTATATCTGTAATGAAAAGTATCCTTCAAACCAAGAAAAGTTCCCTTTTAGAGCTATCTCTGCTAATTCTAAAATTAAATGTGTTGGTTTCTGATATGGAACTGGTGTCTTGCACTCGGCAGAGCTGGAGTGGAAGGGAGTCCCAAAGGGTCGGGCCAGTGATGGAAAATGCTCTTTCATGGGTGGTTGCGAGGCGGGCTTGTCTTGGGAAGAGTATATCAAGGAGATGTTGTCCACAGAAATAGAGAAAGGAGGAAAAGGGGAAGTGGTCTTGGGGGAAAAGATAAGGTGCTGAGTCTTGGCCATGTTAAGTTTAAGATGGTGGTAGGACAACCAGGAAGCAATGTCAGACAAGCAGACTGAGATTTGGGACTGGATTCCTGACAAAATTTCTAGTGTAGGAGGTAAAGCTGGGAATCATCAAGATAAAGAAGATATTGAAAGCCGCGAGAGGATATCAGATCACCTAGGGAATTAGTATACAGAGAGAAGAGGGCCCGGAACAGAATCCTGAGGCATGCCAATTGATAGTGGGATAGCAGTAGAAGAGTATCTATTAGAGGTCACACTAAAAATGCAATGTGAGAGTTAAGAAGAGAATCAAGATAAGACAGAGTCTCAAAATCCAAAAGAGGACAGAGTACCAATGAATAGATGGAAATCAATAGTGTCAAAAGCAGCAGATATGGCAAGGAGGATAAGGATTGAGGAAAGATCTTTGGCTTTAGCCATAAACAGGTCACTGGAGACTTTGGCAAGGGCTGTTTCTGTGAAATGTAGAGGGTGAAACCTAGACTGGAGTGGATAAAGAAAGGCTTGAGATGAAAGACAATGGCAGTGAACAGCGCATTCAAGTAGTTTGAAGACAAAAAGGAGGAGGGAGATGGGACCATAGTTAGCAGGGCAGGTAGGGTCCAGTGAGGGCATTTTGAGAAGTGATGTGGTCACAGCATCTTTAAAGGCAGCAGGAAAAATAGCAGTGGAAAGTAACAGATTGAGAATTTCACAGATAGAAAGGAATGACTTCAGGAGAAATATAGTTGAGAAGCTGAATGGGAATGGGTCATAGGAACGGATCATAGGAACAAATAGTGAGTTTGGAGGATGAGAGATGTTGGGCAGTTTCCTGCATTGCAATTTCAGAAAAGGAGGAGAGAATGGTGTGGGCTAGGGTAAGGGTAGAAAAATGAGGGAGAAGGGAGTACAGGTGACCTGGTTGATAATTTGAAATTCATTTTGTAAACCTTGTCATGGAAGTAATCAGCTTTATTCTAAGCAGACAGTGAAAGGAGGGGGGGGGGGAATGAGGTTTGATGAGAGAATTGAGTCTGGCAAAGAGACAGCAAGGATTGGAAGCAAGAAAGTTTGTCAGTAATCTTGCTTGGCAAGTGAAATAGCAGACTGGAAGGAGGTCAGAATGAATTTGAAATGTATGAAGTCAACAATGGCAGGGATTTTAGACAGAGATGTTCTGCAGAGTGGGCACAGGAATTTAGAAAGCAAGTTCTAGGGTGTACAAAGGCTGGAGTTTGGTGTGCCATACAGAATGGTTAAGGGGAAAGGACAAAAGTGTCTAAACCAAAGACAAGTGCTGTAAGAAGAAACGGACTCATCAACTGATTCTTACAATGTAGTGAAGGAAAGGAGATATGAAATATTAGTGGAGAGGATACAAGGGTCGACAGACGAGATTCCCAAAGATGCTGGTGGTGACTTGACAAGGCTGTAAGGGTGGGTGGTTTAGTGTGAAAGTTAACAGATGATGGTCTGAGAGAGGAAGAAATGAAGTGGAGAAGTCTGAGAGACAGCTGTTGAAGGAAAGGACTAGATCAGGCAGTGGCTATGCTTGTGATTAAGGGTAGTAGAGCAGAGCTGGAGATCAAATGAGGAGGTTAAGGAAAGGAATTTTGAGACCTAAGAGTCAGAGAGGTCATCAATGTGGAAACTAAAGTCCTCAAGAATAAGGGAAGAGGAAGATAGTTCAAGGAAGAAGGAAAACTAGTAATCAAAATTGATGAGAAAGGAGGTAAGGAATTTATGAAGGTGTTGATAAATGACAGCTACCTGAAGAGATAGTGAGGTGAAAAGACAGAGTGGGCCTCAAAGGAAGAAAAAAAATGGGACTGAGGTGGAAGAAGGAGTTGAAGCCTACAGGAAGAGGTAAGCAGCAGTTCAACACTACCTCCTAAGCCTATTATTCAATGTAGAGGGGAGAAAAGATAACCTCCATGACTGAGAGCAGCAACTACATGTATATGATGCTGGGTTCCATATTAGAAGTCCCCACCCAGGAAAAGGACTTCAGAGTCCATATGAAATCTTCAGCTTAGTGTGTGGCAGCAGTCAAAAAGGCAAATAGAATATTGGGAATTATTTGGAAAGGAATAGAGAACAAAACTGAGAATAAAATGATGCCTTTGTATAGATCCAAGGTGCGACTATATCTTGAGTATTAGGTTCACTTTGGGTCACACAATCTCAAAAAACAAAAACATAGCAGACATAGAAAAGGTACAGAAAAGGGCGATGAACATGATAAACAAGATAGAAAAGCTCCCTTATGGAGAGAAGTTAAATAGGTTAGGGCTCTTTAGCTTGGAAAAGCGACTGAGGAGGGATGTGATTGAAACTTATAAAATCATGAATGTGGTGGAACATGTAAATGGAGAATGGTTATTTACCCTTTCAAACAATACTAGGACTAGGGGGTCACTCCATGAAACTAGTAACCGGCAGCTATAAAACAAATTGTAGGAAGTGTTTTCTCACTTAAGTGCACAATCAAGCTATGGAATCTGTTGCCAGAGGATATGGTCAAAGTAATTAACACAATGGGGTTCAAGAGAGGACTGGATGAGTTCCTGAAGGAAAAGTCAATAAACAGTAGAGATGTGAATCAGAAACCGGAATCGGTTCTGATTCCAGTTCCGATTCACATTGTGGATTTTTTTTCGTTCGGTCCCATCGGTTTTTTTTTCCGGCTGCGCCCGAGCCAATAAACAAAAAACCCACCCCGACCCTTTAAAACTGCCCCCTTAGCTTCCCCCACCCTCCCGATCCCCCTCCCAAACATTTTAAAATTACCTGGTGGTCCAGTGGTGGTCCCGGGAGTGCTCTTCCGCTCTCAGGCTGTCGGCTGCCACTAATAAAAATGGCACCATGGCCCTTTGTCCTTACCATGTGACAGGGTATCCGTGCCATTGGCCGGCCCCTGTCACATGGTAGGAGCACAGGATGGCCGGCACCATCTTTAAAAATGGCCCCGATTTATGACGTATGATATTTTCAATCGTCAGAAAATTGATTCACATCCCTAATAAACAGCTATTAGCCAGGTAGACTTGGGAAAGCCAGAATTTACTCTGAGTGAGATACAAGAAATAGAACAACTATTGGAGATCTGACTGATACCTGTGACTGTGACTGGCCATTGTCAGTGACAGGATGCCAAGCTCCATGGACCTTGCTCTGACCCAGCATGACAATTCTTATGCGCTTATGATCATACTACTTGGCATATGGAAAAAAGTTATGGTAGACATTACTTTTAATCCCCAAAGCATGCAAACTGAAGCAGAGTTCTCAGGTGAAAGCCAGGTCTCAGTCAATGTAAAGAGATGAGACATATGAGTGATAAAGAGGTCATAAATCTAAGCAAGCTTCTTGGAAACAGAGTGAGCACTCTAAAGGGTGCATCAGAAAGAAAGAGGGAGGGAGGGAGAAGGAGAATAAAGATAAAACTGGAGAGTAATGGCTTGATATGCACGGATGGGGTGAAAGTTGCCTTGGAGGGTAAGGATTGGAATTGATATCCCCAGCTGAGAACATTTTCTGCATCTGAGTATGGGAAATGCCTGAATTTAGCAAAGATTTTTTGCAAATACACGGGTAGATTTTAAAAAATTGCGCGATCGCGTACTTTTGTTCGCGCACCAGGCGCAAACAAAAGTACACTGGATTTTATAAGATACATATCTTATAAAATCCGGGGAAGGTGCGCGCAAGGGGGTGCACATTTGTGCAACCTGTGCGCACCGACCCCCGGTGGCCCCCCGGGCGCCGGCCCCCAAACAGCGCGTCACGCCCCCGAAACACCGCGTCATTTTAGACACGCCCCGACACGCCTCCGACACACCCCTTTTAAAAAGCCCTGGGACTTACGCACGTCCCGGGGCTCTGTGCGTGCCAGCGGGGTAAATTTACGTGCGTGCCCTGCGCACGTAAATCCGGGAGGATTTACGTGCGCAGGGGTTTTAAAATCCGCCCCACAGTGGATAGTATTAATGCATTTAAATGGAATAATGAAAGTAATTCTTTTTGCCCATACTGTATATCAATTTGAATGATCTATTATATATGAACAATAATTTCTGTGATTAAAAGAAATGGCACAGACAACTATCTTGGGGGGGGGGGGGGGGGTTGCCTCATAAGTTTTAGCTATCTTTTCCAAAAGCTAAAAATGTTTTATAGCCCGGAACACTTCTCTGGTAGCTGGGAGTGGATGCAGCCTGTGAAACAGGCAGGAGAATGGAAGGAGGCAGACTCTGGCTGTTCCTTTGATACAATTTTATTTACAGAGCAAAATACATTACAAAGAAAAAGTGCTTACCTTGCAGTACTAATAACAATCAACTCAAACCTAACTGGTCTTGTCATATGCTGGCTTCCTGTCTGTTTCCCAGGACATCTCTAATTCTTCTGGGCCCTTACTCCTTATACTGTGGTGAGGGGAGCCACCCTCCACCAGAATCCCTTACAGGGCTGGTTCTTAAGGAGGATCAGGCCAGATAGCAATGCCTGGTCCCTTAAGGTGTTCTGAGGGAATTCTCTGTAGAGACTGTCACATACCCTTCCCCTCAGCTCAGCCTTGCCTGGATGAGTGCCTACCTGTACTGGGGACACCACACTAGACAGGAAACCTGCATTGGATGTTTTCCTTTCCTGCCCTATGTCAAATCTTATAGATGAAAGGTTGTATGGCCAGGAGTCATCTCATCACCCTTGCATTGGAGTCCTTATTTCTGTTGATCCATAATAGTGGTTGATGATCAGTCACTAGCATGAACTGCCACCCTAGCAGATAGTATTGAAAGGCTTCTAATGCCCACTTGACCACCAAGGATTCCTTCTCGATTGTCGCATATCGCCTTTCTCGTGGCATCAGCTTCTGACTAATGTATGCAATGGGATTTTCTTGGCCATCTTTCACTTGGACTAAGAATGCTCCCAAGCCTACCTCAGAGGCATTGATTTTCACCATGAAGGGTTTGATGAAGTCTTGACTTAACAGGACAGGTTCAGAGCATAATACCTCTTTCAGAGCCTAGAAGGCCTTCTCTGCTTTGGCAGATCATTGGACCTTCTCTGGGGCTTTCTTCAATAATAGTCAGTTTAGAAATTCCACCTTCTCTGAGTAATTGAGTATGAATCTCCTGTAATATCCTGTGAGGCCTTGGAAAACTCCAACTCACTTTGGTTTGTGACTGGCACCCTGGAGATTGCCTCAACCTTTTGGGTCTGTGGATATAAAGGATATATCCGAAGTATTGGACTTCTTGCCCTCCCAGCAAGCACTTTTTGGGAATTGCTTTCAGTCCTGCATTCCTCAGACTTGTTAGTATGGCCTGGAGTTAGCTTAAATGTGCTTCCCAGTTCAAGCTGTATACCACGATGTCATCCAGGTATGTGGCTGAATACCCTGATGTGGGCACAGCAGGTCATCAACCAAGTGTTGAAATTGTAGAGCCACCATGGTCCCAAAAGGAGAAAGGTGAACTAGAAGAGTACCTTGGCATACAGAATAGTCTTCTCTTTTGCTGCTGGCATGAGAGGTACTTGTCAATATGCTTTTGTAAGATCCAGGGTAGAAATATACTGGGCAGATTCCAGACACTCAATAAGCTCGTCCACTCGGGGCAACATGTACACATCAAATTTCAATAATTCATTGACCTTCTTAAAGTCAATGCAAAACCTGATTCTGCCATCTGGCTTCAGCTCCAGTATGATGGGTGAGGACCAGTTGCTGTTAAATTCCTCTATAACTCCAAGCCACAGCATTGCTTTCACTTCTACTTCAATGACATGGCATCTGGCTTCAGTAATCCTATTTGGCCTCTGCCTCATGACAACTCCAGGAGGCATAATGATGTCATGTTTCACAAGGTGGGTTTGACCCAGTATGTTCAAGAAGATCTCCTTGTTTTGTTCCACAAGCTGATTTCAGTCAGCTTCCTGTGTGATGGAGAGTTGCTCTTCAAAAGGAACTTGGGTTTGATCCACTTCTGGGAAGACCTCTGGACCAAACTCCTCTTCTCACACCAGTTCATATACTGGTTAAGTATGCCCTACAGGATGGGTAAGAGGCAGGGCAAGAGTGTCTAAAGCTGAAGAGAGTATAGTGTTGTAAGAAGAAACTGCTTCATCAACAGATTCAGACAAAGTTGTGGAGGAAAGGAGAGATGAAACAGCAGTGGAAAAGATGCAAAGGTTAACAGCGTGGAGATTTCTAAAGGTGTAAATGGTGACTGGATGAGTCTGTGGGGGAGGGTAGTTTAATATGAAACTTATCAGGTGATGGTCTGGGATTGGAAAAACTGAGGTGGTGAAGTCTGAGAGACAGCAGTTTGAAGCAAAAACTAGGTCAAGGTAGTGGCCATGCTGGTGAGTAGAGGTGGTAGAACAGAGTCTGAGATCAAATGAAGAGATTAAAGAAAGGAGTTTTGAGGCATAAGAGTTAGAGGAGTCATCAACATGTAGGTTAAAGCAACCAAGGATGAGGGAAGGGGAAGATGAGTCAATGATGAAGGAAAGCCAGGAATCAAAGTCAGTGAGAAAGGAGGAGGGAGATTTGTCGGGGGGTCGATAATGACAGCTACTCGCAGAGGTAAAGGAGTGAATAGGCAGATAGAATGGGCTTCAAAGGAGGAAAAAGAGTGTGAGTGAGGTGAGAGAAGGGCTTGACATCTGCAGGAAAGGGAGAGCAACAGCCCAACACCACCACCACGGCCTACTCATTCAAGACCTCTCATGATCTTAAAAACCTCTATCATGGGAAGACTTCCGGGTACGAGAGAGATCGCGAGAGGACGAGGGGGACTGCTCCGGTGAGTCGCTGAACCCGCTTCCCAAACCCTGACGTCATTGCCAGCTGACGGGGCTGTGCTATTTAAAGACCGGCACAGCTGAGGTGAACTGGAAGCCTTCCGGGTACGAGAGAGATCACGAGAGGACGAGGGGGACTGCTCCGGTGAGTCGCTGAACCCGCTTCCCAAACCCTGACGTCATTGCCAGCTGACGGGGCTGTGCTATTTAAAGACCGGCACAGCTGAGGTGAACTGTAAGCCTTCCGGGTACGAGAGAGACCGCGAGAGGACGAGGGGGACTGCTCCGGTGAGTCGCTGAGCCTGCCTCCCAAACCCTGACGTCATTGCCAGCTGACGGGGCTGTGCTATTTAAAGACCGGCACAGCTGAGGTGAACTGGAAGCCTTCCGGGTACGAGAGAGATCGCGAGAGGACGAGGGGGACTGCTCCGGTGAGTCGCTGAACCCGCCTCCCAAACCCTGACATCATTGCCAGCTGACGGGGCTGTGCTATTTAAAGACCGGCACAACGGCGCGCAGCCGCCGGCGCGCCAAAGCCGCTCGCCAAAGAGGCGCGCCCCTGGAAGGAAATTTGCGGAGAGCTCCTTATGGGGAAGAAAAGAAAGATAAAACCTATAACATCTACCCCAGCCTCTAAGGAGATGAAAGGCCCTATGGATAGTCATTTGATCCGTAGGGGGAGTCAACTAACTGGAGAGATTGCTCAGGATTTATCCTTCTCTTCTGGGATGAGCGCAAGTCCCGTCCAGGACCAAAAAGCCGTCAAAGATCACAGTAATATGGTGGTAAGTGTTTTAAATACCACCAATGTTACTGAAGTGCCAAACTCAGCAGAGGGAGGGACCAGAGTACTAGAACCCGTTCCATCTGCTGGAATAGTGGAAGGGGAAGCTGAATTGGCAGACCCTGATAACATCTCACTGGCAGATGTATGGAAGGCTGTAACGAAAATGGAAATGAGACTTTCTCAATCCATGACCCAGTCCACTGTTTTTGCTGCTGAGATTAAAGGAAAGATTGACGACCATGGGAAAAGAATAGAACAGTTGGAATCTGTAGACAAGATGATGAGTAATCAAATTACCTCTTTACAAACTAGTGGGACTGCATTTATTAAGGACTCTTTAATGATTTATAGAAACATAGAAATGTTGGAAAATAATTTTCGTAGTAGAAATTTAAGATTCTTAAATTTTCCATATACTAGACTGTTGTCTGCGCAAGAGCTGTTTAAAAAATACGTTAAAGAGGTGCTGGGTATAAGTAGTGAATTATTAATATCAAATATTTCTATATCTCCAATTACAAGAGGGACGGGAAAGTGAATGAGAGTGGGATGGAGGAAATAATTGACAGAAGTCCCAATTTGACATCCTTCCTAGAAGCTTCTGGGGATGATATAACAACGAAAGCAACGTTAATAGTGGTTTTCGGATTAGAGATTGAAAAGAATCTTGTTCTACAGAAATATTTTAAGAATAAAAATTTCTTATTCTGTGGTAAAACTGTTCAAGTATTTCCAGATGTCTCAAGACCGACCCAGGTGAGAAGGAAGCAGTTTTTGGCAATGCGAGGAAGAGTTTTAGCCATTGGGGCTACATTCTTCCTCAAATTCCCATGCAAATGTATTATTACCTATAAAAAAAACAAATTTGTTTTTCTTCAACCTGAACACCTGGAGGTATTCCTTTTAGATAAAGGGGGACCTGGGGTTCATGAGCAGCCTACATGACGGATAATTAATTTGGTCAAAAAGAGGATCCACCTATTGGTCTAGATTTAGACATATTTTCTTTTAAATATTTCTTAGAGAGGCTTCCCAGATAAAGTGGACTATTTACGGTAGTTGGGATAATATGTGAAATGTATTTCCTGTAAAGTATTTTCCTCTGTTTTTGAAATTTGGATATGTATCCCATGATTTCTTGATTTCTTTTCATTGTAAATGTTATAGAAATTTAATAAACTATAAAAAAAAAAACCAAAAAAAAAAACAAACCTCTATCATATCCCCACTGAGCCATCTCTTCTCCAAGCTGAACAGCCCTAACCTCTTCAGCCATTCATCATGGAGCTGTTCCATCCCCTTTATCATTTTGGTTGCCCTTCTCTGTACCTTCTCCATTGCAACTATATCTTTTTTCAGATGCAGTAACCAGAATTGTACACAGTATTCAAGGTGCGGTCTCACCATGGAGCGATATAGAGGCATTATGACATTTTCCGTTTTATTAACCATTCCCTTCCTAATAATTCCTAGCATTCTGTTTGCTTTTTTGACTGCTGCAGCACATTGAGCCGACGATTTTAAAGTATTATCCACTATGACGCCTAGATCTCTTTCCTGGGTGGTAGCTCCTAATATGGAACCTAACATTGTGTAACTACAGCATGGGTTATTTTTCCCTATATGCGCTTGTCCACATTAAATTTCGTCTGCCATTTGGATGCCCAATCTTCCAGTCTTGCAAGGTCCTCCTGTAATGTATCACAATCCACTTGTGATTTAACTACTCTGAATAATTTTGTATCACCCACAAATTTGATAACCTCACTCGTCGTATTCCATTCCAGATCATTTATATATATATTGAAAAGCACCGGTCCAAGTATAGCACCCAGGAAGCGCCCTGGTGAACTTGGCAACAATAAGTTTAATAAGATTTTTAATTTTAATTTAATTAAATTATTTGCCCATGTTGGTCTTGTTTACAGGGTTACAGAAACGTACCAAAATTAGAATAGAAGTCAGAAGTAAATATTAAGAGAGTTACTCTACCAATTTTAACTAGGGGATGCTGAGATTAAAAAAATGTAAAAACACTTCAGAAACTTGGTTTTGGTGGTGATAGCTGCCAGGTGGGATTATAAAAACATTGTTTTGACCTTTGGTTTGAGAAAAAATGTTTAACTTGCAGAATAAAAATATAATTAGATCTATGACTGCTTAAAATAGCTAATATGGTGATGAAAAGACACAGGATATTGGTAGAATTTATTTGGAAGCTAAACTAAGAATTTGTAATGGTATGAAACTTGTGAGTGGAGTTTTTTTTATTGGTTATAGTAAACTAATTTTCCCTATTCGTTTTAATGGGCAATGTAAAGACTGTTTAAAAATAAGATCCATTCAGCTCTCAGAGAAGGGAAAAAAAGCCTTAAACTCTTCTAGGCAATGCTAGAGCAATGCTAGAACATCTGGATGTTTATGCAAAGCAGTTAAGTGATCAGGTATGAGTAACAATGCACAGGAAGATTTAAGAAATAAATTACCTAAAGAAAATGTTTTGAATGTATTAAAAATTCTTTTTGAGGATGTTTTCCTTAGCCAAGTGATTTTTAATTGGTTCCTTAGGAGTAGATGTTAATACATGCATGCGCACGCATACATGGACGCACTGATTTTTTAACGTGTGCATTCCGGTGCGCATGTTATAAAATCGGTGGGCCGCATACACATGCACGCCAGATTGTATAATCCACGCACGCATGTGCATGCGGCACTTGCAAGGGGGTGGGATCATTTATGCTAACTTCACACGGCAACGCATCCAGGCCTTCCCCAGTTTCCTCCCAGTCTGCTCCAATTAAGGAGCGGACTGGGAAGGCACATTCCTACCCCTCTACCTAACCTCTCTTACCCTTCCCCACTCCTCCCCACCCCCTAAACTCTTTCCCTTACCTTTTTTTTCTTATTTTGTTGCTTACTGCTCAGTTGGAGCAGTAGCAACTTGTGCGCATCCTCCATCCCTTCCCAGTACAGTGGCAAATGGCGCCACTCGAAGCGGCCCCTACACTAAAAAGTAAAAAAAATAAAATAAAATGCACACACGGTGATGGCCCCCCCCACCCCCAAACCTTGTCTTTAATACAGTCTATGTCCCCCACCCTCCCTTTCCATTGGCTGTCACACCCCCTCCTCCTACACTATCATTGGGGGTGTAGTGCCCCCTTCCCTTCCCCTCCCCTCCCCTAAATGTATAAAAAAACAGCATTGGAAATCAATGGAACCCCACCTCGCCCCCTACACAGCCAAGTACCCCTCATCCCAAGCCCCGTTCCGCACACCCCAAAACCTTAAAACATAGGACAGATCCATCGATGGGGCCCAGTGAATCCTCTAGCCCTGGGCCCCATTGAGTGATCTAGGCCCACTTTTTAAGGTTTGGAAGGGAGTTGAGGTGAGGGGTTGGGGGTCCCACAGAACCCCAAAGCTTTTCTTAATACATTTGGAGGATGGGGAGAAGGAGGGGAGGGAAGGGGGGCACTATCCCCAATGTTTGTGTGTTACTAATGGGGGCAGCCATGACAGCTATTAGTTGAATGGAAAGGGAGGGTGGGGGAGACACTGACTGCATTGAAGACAGGGACGGGGGTTAGGGGGGACATCACATGTATTCAATTTTTATTTAATTCTTTTTTTTACTTTTTGGTGTCAGGTTTGCCTCGAGTGGTGGCCCCAGGTTCAGCGGGGGTTAGCCATGACCCCTGCTCAATTTCTTCATTTTGCACAGCATTTCTTTTTCAATTGCAATGCCTTTTGAATGTGATGTGGGAGTCTCAGGGCCCACATTAGGGTCCTGAGCTCCTGTGTTACATTTATCGATTCCCCAGGAGGGAATTGACAAATTGGTCAGCCATGAAAAATCTTAACATGAAATTGCCTAGTAATGAGCTACTTTCCATGCATTTGCCTTATTGGTGCATGCAAATTACATGCAAAACAGCTCGTTGTAATAGGGAAGAGAATCTTGGCAGGTCATGTAAAATATCGCATATATTGTGTGATATCACTACAATAGTGCTCTATCGCATGCTATATGCTGTTTAACGCGTGTTGGGCTGAATATCAGTATTTATCCATCCCAGAATGGCCCATACCACCATCCACTTAGCCAGATAACTATTTAGGCAGATAAATGGGTAAACTATTTATCTGGCTAAGTGGCAGCTGCTGAATGTATCCAAATATTGAAATGGCGCCACTTAGCTGGATAAGTGTGAACTTATTTGGCTTAAGTGGTGCTCATTATGAACTTCTGCATGTTTAAATAGGAGGATTTCCCACTGAGAGAAGGCAGATTATTTTTATGAGTATTCAGATCCCCATGGAACTAACAAAGCTTGCAAATGCATAATGAATTTTTACTAATCTCATTGAAAATGAATTATAGACATTTGGGAAAAAGTGTTTTAGATGATTCACTAGTGGCACAGCTCCTTAGGTACTTTTGATATTAATTTCTAAGACAGTAGCTTGAAAAAAAAGAGTCATCCTTTTTTCAATTTGTTACTAATACACAATGGGAGGGAGGAAGGCTTGACTTCCTCCTATTTACCGCAATGAGCATTCTGGTAATTAGAAGAAGGTTGAGCATGATTAACCTCTGGGTTTTTTTTTCAGCTCAGGCACTCCTGAAATAGTACATCTCAGTAACCCTGTTAGAAAATTGCAAATTGCACTCTGTTCTAAATTTCTTAGTTTAAATATATTTAATACATTGTATTATTTCAATGCATTAAGCAGTCTCCTTGTGAATAGGTTTGTGGTCTCCAAGCAAATTAAAAAAAAAATTGTGTGTTGGTCATTATCCTGTATGCTAGTTTCCTTCCTAGGTAGAATGTTTCCAATATTGCTGGGAAGGGCTGAGGACAGAACAGACATTAATGGTGCCAGCTTCAGGGTTTGGCAAAATGCCAGATATAATCAGCTGCAAGAATAATCTACTTTGAGCTCAGGTCCAAGTAACTATTAAGAAGCAGCAAAATATAAGGACTCAGGAGGAAGCAGGAATATTTTCTATCTCATTTTGGGTTTTTGGTTTTTTTTTATAAATAAATCGAAAAAATACTTGGAAATAGGAAATGTCAAAATTATATTTACTTTTTAGTTTCATTTGGTTTTCAAAATGAAACAAACAAAAAATCAACAAACTGCCATTTGTTTAGTGCCACCACCATTAACAACAACAACAACAAAAACCCTCAGTGTGCCTAAGAGTGTATCTGCATGCCTCAGAGTGTGTGTGTCCACATTTGGAGAGTGTGTATGGCTGCAGTTTGTGAGGTATGTGCTTGCTGTTGGGGTGATGGTAAGGGTGTAATTGTGTTGGGTAAAGGTCTGCTGGTGGTGGGTTCAAGTGCTGCAATGAGTGCTATAAATGTGTGGATTTTGTGGAATCTGCAACAGTGAAATGAGAGACAACAAAGGAGGAGGCAGTACGATATATAGATCCCAAACCCAATTTTTAGGCCTGACTGAAAAGCAAATGATTTTCAGGTTCAGGTTTAATAAGAAAATACATTTTTTATACTTCTGCCAACAGTAGAATGGAGAATCTGTAACCCTCTGCACAGTCTACTTCAAAGTCACTAAAGCCCTGACCTTTTTTCACTACTTACAGCTTCCAGGCCCCTCTGGAAATTAACCTAGCTTTCTCTATTAATTTATACACACACTGAAAATTAACCTAGTTTTCTCTTTTAATGTAAAATACATTGTTACGCCCGTCGGTCGCAGACGGCTGCGACTTCTGTTGCTCACCTCTTTCTTCACATCTCCGACTCCATTGGGAAGTCTTGCGGCCTCAGCCAGCCATCGCCAGCCTGCCTACCACTCCCAGGCCTCTCAGGGCGGCACGGACGCCGCCGACCTCCATCTTGCTTTCGGAATCACTTAGGCGCGCACGCACATGAACCAGTCTTAAGCACGTCATGGCGGGAACCTCGGGGGCGTCCCTTCCAGATGACGTCAATCCTCCTGCACATTTAAGCCGGCTGGCCCTGCCTACCTACAACTTGGGAACGAGTTCCCTCCTCTAATTCTGCTTCACTCATTGAAGGACCCTGCATTCCAGTTTCCTCTTCCATGGCATGAGACGTCCCGGATACCCGCTCCTTGGGGGCCTCTCCTTCATCTTTGGCTATCCACTCCTCGGAGGGCCTAACACCTTGGACGTCTGCCTGCCCCATTCCCCGGGGCTTCTCTGGAACCACTGCTACTCTTGCCATGAGTACCCCACTCTGCCGACCATTACCATATCTACTGAGGACCTCTCCAGTGTACCCCGCTTTGCGGACCATTACCAAATCTACTGAGGACCATTACCATCTCTACTGAGGACCTCTCCAGTGTACCCCACTCTGCGGACCTTACTATATCTACTGAGGACCTCTCTGGTGTACTCCGCTCTGCGGACCATTACCATCTTTACCAAGGATCCCCTCCAGTGTACCCTGCTCTGTGGACCATTACCATACCTACTGAGGACCTCTCTTGTATACCCCGCTCAACCATTACCATCTCTACAAAGGACTTCATCGGTGTACCCCGCTTTGTGGACCATTACCATACCTACTGAGGACCTCTCTTGTATACCCCGCTCAACCATTACCATCTCTACAAAGGACTTCATCGGTGTACCCCGCTTTGTGGACCATTACCATCTCTACAGAGGACTTCATCGGTGTACCCAGCTCTGTGGACCATCACCATCTATTCTGAGGTATCCTCCTTTGGTATCCCCTGTACCGCTGACCAGTGGTACCTCAGTGTCTGTGAGACTTTCTCTGGCATCCCCTGTCTGTGGGTAGACTTGCTCTTTATCTTTAATAAAGACTCTAAACTTGTACTGTGTCTGTCGTCAGCTGAGACCTCGCCTCGAGATGGTGAGGCTCATGGAGCTCCTCCCCATGGGCGGTACCATCTCTAACCTCAGCCCAGGGCCCACACACCCACTAATCCTAGCATACATATTAAAAATTAACCTAATTTTCTCTTTTAAGTCATATATACACTTAGGACCAGATTTTCAAAGGGGTATGCACATAAGATACGCGCGTAACCCTCGAAAACCTGGCCCAAACTCCCCCTGCGCGCGCCAAGCCTATGTTGAGTAGGCTCAGCAGTGCACGCAAACCCCGGGACACACGTAAGTCCCGGGGCTTTCCTGGGGGGGGGGGGGGGGGGGGGGCGTGTCGGGGCATGTCGGGGGGGCGTGTCGCGGCTGGCGCATCATCGTGGGCATTCTGGGGGGCGTGTCGGGGGCATGTTGCGGCCAGTGCATCATTGTGGGCGTTCCGGGTGCAAGGCCTCGGCCTCCGGACCATCCCCCGGACTGGACCTTGACGCACCGGCAGCCGGCCCAATGCGCGCAAGTTACGCCTGCTTCGAGCAGTCGTAACTTATACAACAAAGGTGTGTGTGGGGGGTTTATATAGGGCCGGGGGGGTGGGTTAGGTAGGGGAAGGGAGGGGAAGGTGGGGGGAGGCCGAAGGAAAGTTCCCTCTGAGGCCGCTCTGATTTCGGAGCGGCCACGGAGGGAACAGAGGAAGGCTGCGCGGCTCGGCATGCGCAGGCTGCCGATTTTGGGCAGCCTTGCGCTTGCCGACCCCGGATTTTAATGGATATGCACGGCTAGGCACATATCTATTGAGATCCCGCATACTCTTGTTCGCGCCTTGTGGGCGAACAAAAGTACGCGTGTGCGCAAATTTATAAAATCTACCCCTTAAAATTAACTACGTTTTTACTTTTAACATAAGACACATACTGAAAATTGATCTGGTTATTGTCATTTAAAATGAATTAGACAAAGAATAATCAATTTACCCCACAATCTTTTTTCTCTCCCAAGCTTTATGTTACAAATTTTCAAGTAAAACAATACTTACAAATCCTGATCACTCACCAGCAAAAGCACCTACTGTTTTTAGTATTCCCTTAGGAGCATAGTTCCTGCTCCCTTAGGAGCACTGTTGACTGGGGTAAGGGTGAAGTGGTCTAGGAAGGGCTGGGGTGGGGGCTGGAGGGCCTGGGGCCCAAAGATTTTTAAAATGTATTAATTTAATTAATTTATTTATTTAGACATTTTAAATACTGTTGTTTGAAATGGAGATCACAATGGTAACATTCATAATATAGACCAACACTGCAAGGATTTATATAAATCTACTTTGATGTTCCGATACAAATTATCTAAAGGTCTAGGACATCAGGCTAGTGTTACAGAAATCCTGTTTCAATTATTTTCACATACTTGTCTGTAATTTGTCTTAGGATACTTATAATCTCTCATTAATTATTATTATCTTTTCCATTGTTATTGTAGTCTCTGCATTCAGATGTTTCTTAGGTTAGGTTATTTGCATTTTTGAATAGCCAAGTTTTCAGCTCGAGTTTGAAGCTCTTTCTTTCTGGTATCATTCGTAGTGTCTCATGTAGAGAATTCCACGGTTTTGGGCCTGCTATAGAAAACACCTGATCCCTTATTTGTGTCATATATGTACTCCGTATTGTAGGCACAGTCAGTAGTCCTTTGTTTTGAGATCTTAATGTTCATTGCAGTGTGTATGGTTGTAATGTCATGTCTATCGTACCAGGTTTATCACTGTGTCTGATTTTAAATATTAATGTTATTACTTTTATAATAGATTCAGGACTGTACTGACAGCCAATGCAGTGATATCAGTTAGGGTGTAATGTCATCAGATTTCCTTGTTCCTAATATAAGTCTTGCTGAGGCATTTTTAAATAACTGTAATGGTTTTAAAAGAATTGTTGGAAGGCCAAGCAATAGGGAGTTTCAGTAGTCTATGTTTGAGAAAATTAGAGTATATAGAACAGTATAGAAGTCTTTGAACGTTAGTAATGGTTTCAATTGATGTAATATGAGCAGCTTGGCATAGCCTATTTTAATTAATTTATTTATGTGCTTTTTTTATTGTAAGGTTTTTTCTATCTGGAAACCTAAGCCCCATACTTGATATGAGGGGGTAATGTGAAAATTACCCAGATCTAGAGGTGGTGGTTTAACTATAGAGGAATTTCTCGTTAATAGGGATGTGAATCGTTTTAAGACAATTAAAATTATCGTCCGATAATTTTAATATCGTCTTAAACCGTTATGGAACACAATACAATAGAGATTCTAATGATTTATCGTTATAAATCGTTAGAATCGTGAGCCGGCACACTAAAACCCCCTAAAACCCACCCCCGACCCTTTAAATTAAATCCCCCACCCTCCCGAACCCCCCCCAAATGAGTTAAATAACCTGCGGGTCCAGCGGCGGTCCGGAACGGCAGCGGTCCGGAACGGGCTCCTGCTCCTCAATCTTGTTGTCTTCAGCCGGCGCCATTTTCCAAAATGGCGGCGAAAAATGGCGGCGGCCATAGACGAACACGATTGGACGGCAGGAGGTCCTTCCGGACCCCCGCTGGACTTTTGGCAAGTCTCGTGGGGGTCAGGAGGCCCCCCACAAGCTGGCCAAAAGTTCCTGGAGGTCCAGCGGGGGTCAGGGAGCGATTTCCCGCCGCGAATCGTTTTCGTACGGAAAATGGCGCCGGCAGGAGATCGACTGCAGGAGGTCGTTCAGCGAGGGTTCCGGCGCCTCGCTGAACGACCTCCTGCAGTCGATCTCCTGCCGGCGCCATTTTCCGTACGGAAAATGGCGCCGGCCATACGCGTATGGCGCCGGCAGGAGATCGACTGCAGGAGGTCGTTCAGCGAGGGTTCCGGCGCCTCGCTGAACGACCTCCTGCAGTCGATCTCCTGCCGGCGCCATTTTCCGTACGAAAACGATTCGCGGCGGGAAATCGCTCCCTGACCCCCGCTGGACCTCCAGGAACTTTTGGCCAGCTTGTGGGGGGCCTCCTGACCCCCACGAGACTTGCCAAAAGTCCAGCGAGGTCCGGAAGGACCTCCTGCCGTCCAATCGTGTTCGTCTATGGCCGCCGCCATTTTTCGCCGCCATTTTGGAAAATGGCGCCGGCTGAAGACAACAAGATTGAGGAGCAGGAGCCCGTTCCGGACCGCTGCCGTTCCGGACCGCCGCTGGACCCGCAGGTTATTTAAGTCATTTGGGGGGGGGTTCGGGAGGGTGGGGGATTTAATTTAAAGGGTCGGGGGTGGGTTTTAGGGGGTTTTAATGTGCCGGTTTTGCGATTTTTCGATTTTTAGATTTTTCACGATTTTTCACGATATTTTACCCCCCCAAACGGCAACAATACGATTCCCTCCCCCTCCCAGCCGAAATCGATCGTTAAGACGATCGAGGACACGATTCACATCCCTACTCGTTAACCAAATGATTTCAGTTTTTTTAGTGTTTAATGTTAGTTTTAGTTGAGATAGTTCTTGTTGTAATGCTTTCATGTATGTTGTACTGTGTACAGTTCTGGTCACTGTACAATTCTGGTAGCCACATTTCAAAAAAGATATAGTTGCAATGGAGAAGGTACAGAGAAGGGCAACCAAAATGATAAAGGGAATGGAACAGCTCCCCTATGAAGAAAGACTAAAGAGGTTAGGACTTTTCAGCTTGGAGAAGAGACGGCTGAAGGTGGATATGATAGAGGTGTTTAAAATCATGAGAGGTCTAGAACGGGTAAATGTGAATCGGTTATTTACTCTTTCGGATAATAGAAGGACTAGGGGGCACTCCATGAAGTTAGCATGGGGCACATTTAAAACTAATCGGAGAAAGTTCTTTTTCACTCAATGCACAATTAAACTCTGGAATTTGTTGCCAGGGGATGTGGTTAGTGCATTTAGGGGCAGATTTTAAAAGGGGTTACACGCATAATATACGCTCATAACCCTTTTAAATCCCTCCTGCGCGTGCCGAGCCTATTTTGCACAGGCCCAGCGACGCGTGCAAGCCCCGGGACGCATGTATATCCTGGGGCATGGGCGGGGACGGAGCCTCCAGACACAGTAGCCATTTGCCACTGTGCCCGGGATTGTGGGCCGGCCATCGGCCAGCGCACGCAACCTACACTTGCCCGGAGGCAGGCACAACTTCCAAGACAAAGGTTAGGTGGGGCGTTTAGGTAGGGATGGGGGGCTGGTTAGGTAGGGGAAGGAAGGGGAAGGTGGGGGGTGAAAGGAAAGTTCCCTCTGAGGCCGCTCTGATTTTGGAGCGGCCTCGAGGGAACAGGGAAAGCCATCGGGGCTCCCCTAGGGCTCAGCGCGTGCAAAGTGCACAAGTGTGCACCCCCTTGTGCACACAGACCCCAGATTTTATAATATGCGCATGGCTACACACGCATGTTATAAAATTGGACGTAGATTTGTGCGCACTGGGTAGCGAGCACAAATCTACGCCCGCACATAAGTTTTAAAATCTGGCCCTTAGTGTAGCTGGGTTTTAAAAAGGATTGGATAAGTTCTTGGACGAGAAGTCCAGTACCTGCTATTAATTAAGTTGACTTAGAAAATAGCCACTGCTATTACTAGCAACAGGAACATGTTTTTGGGTACTTGCCAGGTTTTTGGGTACTTGCCAGGTTCTTATGGCCTGGATTGGCCACTGTTAGAGACAGGATGCTAGGCTTGATGGACCCTTGGTCTGACCGAGGATGGCATGTTCTTATGTTGAGAGATTCGATGCAGTATTTTCAAATGATTTTGCGAATGGGATGTAGAACTGTATGTCATTAGGGGCGGATTTTAAGAGCCCTGCTCGCGTAAATCCGCCCGGATTTACGCGAGCAGGGCCCTGCGCGCCGGTAAGCCTATTTTACATAGGCCTACCGGCGCGCGCAGACCCCGGGACTCGCGTACGTCCCGGGGTTTTCGGAGGGGGGCGTGTCGGGGGGCGGGCCCGGTCGTCGCGGCGTTTCGGGGGCGTGTCGGGAGCGTTTTGGGGGCGGGTACGGGGGCGTGGCTACAGCCCGGGGCAGTCCGTGGGCGTGGCCGCGCCCTCCGTACCCGCCCCCAGGTCGCGGCCCGGCGCGCAGGAGGCCCGCTGGCGCGCGGGGATTTACGTCTCCCTCCGGGAGGCGTAAATCCCCCGACAAAGGTAAGGGGATGGTTTAGACAGGGCCGGGCGGGTGGGTTAGGTAGGGGAAGGGAGGGGAAGGTGAGGGGAGGGCAAAGGAAAGTTCCCTCCGAGGCCGCTCCGATTTCGGAGCGGCCTTGGAGGGAACGGGTTAGGCAGCGCGGCTCGGCGCGCGCCGGCTATACAAAATCAATAGCCTTGCGCGCGCCGATCCAGGGATTTTAGTGGATACGCGCGGCTCCGCGCGTATCTACTAAAATCCAGCGTACTTTTGCTTGAGTCTGATGCGCAAGCAAAAGTAGGCTGATCGCGCTTCTTTTAAAATCTACCCCTTAGTGTATAAGAAAAAGGTAATTCCTAAATCTGCCAGTAATTTACATAGCATGAGCATATAAATACTGAATAGTTTTGCCAAGAGTGCTGAATCTTTTGGGACACCTGTATCAGTATGGAAGGTTTTGGATATGTGGTTGCCCAGTTTGACTTGGAATGTCCTATTAGATAGAAAGGATGAGAACCATCTGAGAACAATACCATCAATACCAATTTTTCTTTGCTGATGGCATAACAGGGTATGGTCCACACTGTCAAAGATGACTGTTAAATCAATTAGTCCAGAAAATAAGATTCATCATCATCAAACCCACATAGGATGGAGTCCATTAATGAGATCAGTAAAGTCTCAGTTGAGTGATTTTTCCTAAATCCAAATTGATTTGGGTATAGAATATCATGGTCTTCTAAGTGGTTTACCAGTTGAGATAGCATTCCTTTTCTAGAACTTCAGAGAGGAAAGACAAATCGGATATAGGACAATAGTTGTCTCAATCATCAATTCTACCAGCTTTCAGCCTGATTTTTAATCCCCCATGCATGTAAAATCCAGGGGTTATGTAAGTAGCTGGGCCTTGCATACGCCACATGCATTTTAGAAGGGTCCCGGCCGCACTCGTAACTCCTGTTATGCACAGAAGTGCTGGGCCGAAGGAAAGGGGCAGGGAGGGGGCGGGGAGGGGAGCGGGTTGGAGGCGGCAGGTACAGTGGACATTTGCCACTGTACCGGAGAAGGGACTGAAGGCACGCTCAAGTTGCTACTTCTCCAACGGAGCAGTAAGCAGCAAAATTAATGTAAAAAAAGGTAGGGTAAAGGGTTTAGGGGGTGGGAAGGACAGGGGAAGAGGGAGGGAGAATGGGCAGGGGAGTAGGGAAGTTTCCTCCCTATCCGCTCCTTAATTGAAGCGGACTGGGTGGAAATTTGGAGAGGCCCGTTCTCATCGCTGCACATAATTTTCTTAAGTCTACCCCCCTTGTGCTCACCACCTGCACATACACACGTGGATTTTTTAGGATTGGTTTTATCACAGCTTCTTTTGCCCCATATGGAACCAAGCTTTCTGAGAGAGATTGACTGATTATGTTTGTGATTGTCGGCGTGATTACGCTGTGCACTTGTTTCAAGGAACCAGCTGGAACTGGGTCATATGGCTGAATCGCAGGATTAGTTTTAGTAATGATTTGACTAATTTCAAATTTAGTTACTCTGTCAAATGTGGTCCATTTAGCTAGACTAAGTGTTTCTTCAGGTTCTTTTGTCAGTGAGCAAGTGGGGAAAGAAAATGTTGCTTACCTGTAATAGGTGTTCTCACAGGACAGCAGGAGGTTAGTCCTCACATATGGGTGACATCATCAGGATGGAGCCCAATCACGGAAAACTTCTGTCAAAGTTTCCAGAACTTTGACTGGCCCCTACTGGGCATGCCTAGCATGGCACTAACCCAGCAGCCAGCAGGGGTCCCCCTTCAGTCTTATTTGAAAGCTACAGGCAGTGTTTGGCTTCCTCTGGAGACCAAGATACTTGCTTCTGCAGATCGGCTACGTGGGCTACCCAACTGAGATTGGAAGCATCAGTGGTGAGAGTGATTTGAGGATTTGGTACCTGGAAGGGCAAGTCTTGGAGGAGATTGGTCTGATTTTTCCACCAGGCGAGAGACAGACGGAGTGAGTCGGTGACGTGGACCAAGATCGACAGAGGCTGGATAGCTTGAGTCCATTGAGACCTCAGAGTCCAGTGCATGAGTCTCATGGCCAAATGGGTCATTGGTGTGACATGGACTGAGGACTCCATGTGTCCCAGAAGGACGAGAAATTGGCGTGCAGTCGCGGAGTACTGAGAGTGCAGCTGGTGAGCAAGAGACACGAGAGTTAGTGCTCGTTGTCGAGGCAGGAAAGCCTCTGCCTGCAAGGTGTCCAAGTCTGCCCCAATGAATGATAAGGTTTGAGATAGGACTAAATAGGATTTGTCGTAATTGACGAGAAACCCTAACGAAATTAGCGTGTGTAAGGTTAGATTGAGGGACAACAGAGCAGTTTGCTGAGAGGGAGCCCTTATTAACCAATCGTCCAGATAGGGGTAGACATGAACGCCTTGGGTCCTGAGGAAGGCTGCGACAACTACGAGGCATTTTGTAAAGACTCGTGGTGCAGATGCTAGGCCGAATGGAAGCACTCGGTACTGATAGTGCTTGGGGCCTACTAGAAATCTCAGGTACTTGCGATGAGCTGGAGTTATCGCAATGTGAGTGTATGTGTCCTGGAGGTCCAGAGAGCAGAGCCAGTCTCCTCTTTGTAGAAGAGGTAGAAGCGATCCCAAGGTGACCATCTAGAACTTTTCTCACTGTAAGTACTTGTTGAGGGCACGTAGGTCCAGAATAGGATGGACACCTCCCGATTTTTGGGGGATTAGAAAGTACTGGGAATAGAACCCTAGGCCCTGCTGAGAAGATGGTATGAGTTTTATTGCTCTTGACTGAAGAAGGAGGGAAACCTCTTGATCCAGAAGAATAGAGTGATCGGATGTTCTCCACGTCTGTAGAGGTGGGGAGTCCGGTGGCAGGGCGAGAAAGTTGAGATGGTAACCCTGAGCAATGATTGCCAATACCCATTGGTCGGATGTAATTGAATGCCACATGTGGTGGAAGTGGCACAATCAACCTCCCACTGGGATGTGTGACAGAGGAATCTGGCTGCTGCTCTCTAAGTGGAAGTCAAAAATCAGAAGCAGGTCCTGGTTGAGGAGCTGCCTGTGGTTTTTGTTTATGGGCTTGATGAGACTGCGGTTTTGATAAGGTCTCATGGCATGGGATCTGGTTGGTGGCGGGTAAGACTTCTTTGGGTGGAAGAAAGACTTCTTAGAGTCTTTTCTAAAGGACTGTTTTGAGGAGAAGTCAGAAGGCATCAAAGAGAGCTGTCTTAGGGTCTCATGATGATCCTTTAATTCTGCCACTGTCCGTTGAATCTGTTCACCGAACAGATTATCTCCGATACAAGGCTGGTCGGATAGCCGGTCTTGTACTTCTGGGCGTAGGTCAGAAGACTTGAGCCAGGCCCATCGTCTTGCCAAAATGGCAGCTGCAGACACTCTAGTAGAGGTGTCAAAAATGTCATAAGATGTTCTAATCTCATGCTTGCCTGCCTCAAACCCCTTGATTACTAGGGTTTGTAATTGTTCTTGAAATTGTTGAGGCAAGGAGTCTGAGAAGTCCTGTATTTGCTTAAAAATGACCCTGTTATATTGGGTCATATAAAGCTGATAGGCGGCAATTCGGGAGATGAGCATGGCTCCTTGGAATACTCGGCGATCAATGGTATCTAGAAACTTCTGTTCCTTTCCAGGAGGAACAGACGAGTGAGGCTTTGACCTTTTCGCCCTCTTTTGTGCAGATTCTACCACAACTGAGTGGTGATCAAGCTGTGATTTTTGAAAACCTGGAGTTCAATGTTCCAAATAGGTAGTGTCAGCTTTCCTGTGTACTGGATCAATTGATCTAGGATGTTCCCAGTTCTTCTTGAGGACGTTGAGAAGGACCTGATAAATGGGAATAGAAGTGATTACCTTAGGGGCATCCAGGAATTGGAGCAACTCCATCATCTGGTGCCTATCATTCTGTTCTGTCTGTAATTGGAAAGGAACCAATTCTGACATTTCCTTCTCAAAATTTATAAAGGAAAGGTCCTCTGGGCGAGAACATTTTCTACTCTCAGTAGGTGAAGGTGGTGAAGGTAAATCATCAGTGTCTGTTGAGGTATCATCACCCCAGGTATCATAAGGATCCGCAGCCATCCCTCTAGGAACTAGAGGGGGACAGGGTGGTTGTATACCTGAATGACCTGGTCTAGGCTCCAAAGGAATTGGTGGAATTATCGGAGGCACCAATGATGGCATCGAAGACACCGGTGCAGGCATCGAGGGCATCGATGGATGACTCAGTGGCGCCAACAGACATATCGGCACCGATGGATGGGTCGGTGGCGAGGGACGTATTGGCATCGATGGCTGAGGCAGAACCCCCGATGGAGGAATGCAAAATGGTGTTTCTCCTCCCGATGATGCTGTCAGTGGGGAGAGTATTGGAGCCATCGGAGACCGGGATCCATCGGTGGAAAAGTGGCCATAAGCTCTTCCATCCTTGATAGCAGTGGTGCCAGCGCTGCCGGAATCGGGTCGATGGTCGATTCAGAGGCGGTGCCAGTGTCGGTGTTGGAGGAACCTGAAGACGCTGCATCGCCTTGTCGATGGCCTCCTGAACCATCCGGTCCAGTTATTCTCGGAGACCTGGAGCAAGGAGCCCCGGCTCCAGAACAGAAGGAGGCAGAGGCATGGCTGGAGGGACCACCGTTAAAGGCGGAGTTGTGGCTCCCGATCCCTGATTGGGTGAGGTTTGCTTCGGTGACCCGGTCGCAGGAATGGTCGGTGCCTTTCCTGGACGGGGTTTTTTCGACAGCGGCTCGGATGATGGCAAGGTCGATGATTTTGCTCCCTCGATGGTCCAAGTCTTTCGGTGTCAATGGTGATGTTTTTCCCTGCGATCCCCTCGATCCTGAGGGGGAGTAGAGGGTGTCGATGGCCGAGAAGTCGTCGATGCCGGTCGGTCGCCAGTCGGTGGCCGATGCTGGCGCAAAATTGACGGTGCCTGTTCTGATGACGTTAATGCAATGGATGGAGTTGGGGTTTGAACATGGAAGAGAAGTTCCATCTTCTCCATTCTGGCCTTGCGACCCTTCGGTGTCATTAAGGCACATTTGGTGCAGGTCAAGACATCATGCTCCCGTCCTAGACACATTACACAGACTTTATGGGAGTCTGTGATAGACATGGTGCGGGTGCAGTCCAAGCACCGATGAAACCCCGACGCCATGGCCATGGAAAAAATCGAGCCGCAATACGGTCAACGGCCAGTAGGCTACGAGGGCCAAACTCGACGGGAAACAACGAGAAATGGGTAAAAACTTACCAGAGTACCGTGGACTAAGAAAAGGTAAAGAAGGGACCCCTGTGGAGCAATTTAACTTTTAGTAATTCTGTGAGGAAAATTCCTGTCAGGAATCTCTTCAGAGCACCTTAACCGCGAGGCTACTGCTGCGCGGAAAAAAGAAGACTGAAGGGAGACCCCTGCTGGCTGCAGGGTTAGTGCCATGTTGGGTATGCCCAGTAGGGTCAAGTATATTAATAAAATTATCCTGGGTCTACCACAGGTATTAACACTGACAAGTATTACAAACAATATACCCGTGTATTTCAATGAATTTTATCTTCAATTTTTATTATTTAACACACCTTTAAAAACATAACACATATCTATTTATATCACCCATACACACCACATTCACTCACACAGTAATAAAAATATCAAAAACCAACAATACAAATTTGTTATACTTTAACAATACTATTGCAACATTCCCTCATTTACAATGTAAACATACTCCTCTTTTATTATTAATTACCCCAATTTCTACCACTATTATATTTTGACACAAATGTAGACAATCATTTATAATTAAAGTTCCTTATTAAGTTCATATTTCATAGGTTACATCCTAACATAGTGAACATTTAATTAAATTGCCATTCTCATTTTCATGAAATTCATAACTTGTATTCCAACACAATCGATATTGCAATTTCTTTAATCTTATCCCATCGATATTGCAATTTCTTTAATCTTATCCCGACAGGAAGCTCCTGTTTCTCCCATTGGTTTCTTCAGGGGATTTTGTTCACATAATAATTTGCAATCATGAATCTCAACTTCATTGCCCAAATCTCAGCAGTACCGGAAACCTTAAAACCAAAAAAACATGTGCCAAATGAATACGTGCATCTATTACCCCAATGCTCCTCCTTCTAATAAATATTATTTAAAAAAATTCTTTAAACAATTTGAAAAAATCTTATTATTTCCCTAGTCATTGTTATCAACATCGCTGCACTTACCCAAGCTCCAATGCTACAACTTCCATTTAAACCGCTATATATTTCTTCAAAAACTGCTTTACCGTTGTCTATTTCATCAGAAACTGCTTTACATCTATACAAATTCAAAAATAAAATCGATATGTACAAGCTGCACAATGTCTCCACGTGACCAACTCTCATTTTTTTAAACCATTATACTAACCTGGAATTTATGTCACTATATCATTCCCTTATGTTCTCAAACAAGTATTTCATTACCCGTGCCGACCATTGTTCCATCATGTCATCCTCTGTAACAGATAAACCACCTTTAACCTATCCTATCCAAAACATTACCATAAGTTATCTTCTATCCGAAACAAAAATCACTTACTTTATTATATATGAACCACCTCTTGCTTCAAACCACCATATTCACACAGCGTCTCTCCTTCACAGAAAACGCCACGGCTGCGCACTACCTACTTCCTGTTGCCTGTTTCTTTTCAAGCTTTCCCGCGCCATTGCAATACCCTAAAATATCGCGAGATGATAGTTCCATATTGTTACCTAGCAACCAAGACACCGAAACCGAAATGAAAAGGGAGTCATAAAAAAATACTCCACTCTATCTCTTGATTGAGACCCCCTGGTTCCACAGTTCCCCACTTGTAAATGAAACGTTGTTCCTTTTGAGTTAAAACTCTAGAGACATTTCCCCCGCATTGCAACGTCAATTGGTAGAGCACACAAAACCTCAAATCTTCTACCTTGTGTCCCTTTTTGAGCCAATGAGAAACTAATGGGGCTTTGTCTTTTTTAATCCTAATATTACTGATATGTTCCAATATCCTGATTTTAATGACTCTTTTCGTCTGTCCGATATAAAATAACCCACAGGGGCAAGTAATCAAATAGATTACCTGTGCCGATTTACAATTAAAAAATTTTGGTAAATAATAAATTTCCCCTGTGGATGGAACATAGACCTGTTGAACTTGTTGGACTTGTTTTTTTATGTTTATTTCTGTGTATGATCTAAATAATGTTATGCGTAATTTCTTTAGAAAATTTCCCTTGAATTTCTATGGTCAAACAATAAGAATATACCCAGATTTAGCTCCAGTCACTCAAATAAGACGCAGAGAATTTCTAACTTTGAGACAAGATGTTGTATCCCTTGGTTTTGCTTTCACGCTTAGATATCCATGCAAATGTTTAATCAAGAAAGGGGATGACTGTTTTATTTTTTTTCAATCAGAACAACTTCGCCAATTTATAGAGGCCAGAAGACCAACCACTTCTTCCCCGGTCAATATTGAGGGTTAATTGTATCAGGTTCCACTTTAGTCTATGTTATATGCCACTGTTAAGATAAGGAATTTCTATAGAGTCTCTCAGTTTGATTTCACTTGCCCTCCTCTGTATTATTGCTGAGGGATGATTATATACAATTATATAAAAGTAAAGCACTTTGATTAGTTTGTACATTTTGGAATTTCAATTAAGATAATATGAGGCAAGTTTATAGTAATTAATTACTGACATTGTTATCTAATATGTATTTGCGATATACTTTCCTCTTTTTTTTTTCTCATAAGTCTTTACTCATATAAATTCTCTTTTATTTTGTAAATTTGAAAATTATAAATAAAGAATTAAAAATAAATAAATAAATAAATAAATAAATAGGGAGAGACTGAAAAAAATAACAAAATCTATGTAGGACATTCATCTTTATAGTGGCTATTCTGCCCAACCAAGAGCAGGAAAACTCAGACCAGGTATCCAAATCATGGAATATTTTGTTAGCTAAAGGAAGAAAATTTTACTTATATAAATTCTCCAAATGATTACTTAAATATACATACAAATACTTCATCTTTTTAGTGGCCCACCTAAAATGAAAAGTAGATCTCAGCTTGGAGAGTTGAACCTCTGGAACAGATAAGTTAAGAAATTCAGATGTTTCCAAGTTTAGTTTGAAACCTGAAATGGCACTAAACTCACTCAGAGCTTTCACGGCCCTAACCAAGGATTGATTAGGCTTAGTCAATGTAAACAGCATATTGTCTGCAAAAAGAGACAGTTTGTAGCTGTTACAGCCCACAGACACCCAATACACTTTCTCGGCTCTGTGAATACTAATTGCTAAGGGTTCCAGAAATAAAGTGAACAGCAAGGGTGATAAGGGAAACCTTGCCTAGTCCCCCTCTGAATAGAAATAGGGTCAGAATAAGAACCATTGACCTTGACACTGGCCTTTGGTTCTTTGTACAACTGCTTTAAAATCATGAGAGGTCTAGAACGGGTAGATGTGAATCGGTTATTTACTCTTTCGGATAGTAGAAGGACTAGGGGACACTCCATGAAGTTAGCATGGGGCACATTTAAAACTAATCGGAGAAAGTTCTTTTTTACTCAACGCACAATTAAACTCTGGAATTTGTTGCCAGAGAATTTGGTTTGTGCAGTTAGTATAGCTGTGTTTAAAAAAGGATTGGATAAGTTCTTGGAGGAGAAGTCCATTACCTGCTATTAAGTTCACTTAGAGAATAGCCACTGCCATTAACAATGGTTACATGGAATAGACTTAGTTTTTGGGTACTTGCCAGGTTCTTATGGCCTGGATTGGCCACTGTTGGAAACAGGATGCTGGGCTTGATGGACCCTTGGTCTGACCCAGTATGGCATTTTCTTATGTTCTTATGTTCTTATGTTCATTTGTTCTAAAGTGTGAAAAATGAAAGGCCAGTGCACCATGTCAAAGGCTTTCTCGGCATCCACCAAAAGCAAGACAGCTAGAACTTGTTTTTGCTTCACCCACCAAATAAGATCTATAAGTTTTCGCACATTGTCTACCACCATCCTATCTGGCATAAAATCAGTCTGATCAGGATGCATCAGCTTAACCCTGATGAGATGGTTAGCCAAAATTTTGGCTAAAATCTTAAGATCAACATTAAGTAAAGATATAGGCCTATATGACCCACAAATAGTTGAGTCCCGACCTGGTTTCGCAAGAATGGTTATGCCCGCTATATTAGACCCTGGAAACAGTGAATTACCCTCCCTTAAAAAATTAAACAATGCCCTTAGTGTGGTGAAAATTGTTTATAAAACTGGGATGTAAATCCATCTTAACCTGGGGCTTTATTAACTTTGAGATCTTTTATCACTTATAGAATTTTAAAAAATGGAAATTTCCTAATAGAAATAGCATTTCTCCTCCTCAGAAATTCGTGGAAGTTGAATATCAGCTAAATAAGAATCATTCTTTCAGAAATAAAAGCATTTACGCTATTTAATTCTCCATAAAAGAATAGAAACTGATTTCTGATATCTGCTGAAGATGTAATATGGAACTATCAACATTCCTGATCCCAGTTATCTGGTTTTGGGAGATATGTTTTTTCAGCCATATAGCAAACACTCTACCGGCCTTGTTTCCCCATTCCAAAACTCCTGTTTAACCAAATTGAGCTGCAGTCTTTCAACCGACCGACCCGACCCGAAGGGAGTGCAGGCCTGCGCGATCGGCACCAGGGACACACCGAGTTAAGGCCTAGGAAATAACCACTTACCCCAAGCGGGTCCACCCGGCCGACCACAAGGCATCCAACGCTGACCGCCCGAAGCTGAACTGTCCTCCTGCAGCGCTCCTCCCTCCTCCGCCGAGCCGGCCAATCGGGGACCTTCGACAGACAGCCAATCGGGCTTTCCCTACAGGGCTTCAAAGCCCAGCTCTTGCTGGCGCTGCATGCCGAAGGAGCGCGACAAAGGGGCCAGCCCCTTTGTGCGCCCCTTTGTGCAGCCCCGAAGAGCATCACCGATTCCTTAAGCTAAATTGATTCGAAAACTCAAGCCATTTTATACCTTTCCTCTAACCAACGGTGAGCCAACCGCACCCCAGAGAGACAATAGGCCAATCTGAGGGCTCCGGTAATATCTCTAAAGCTCCACACCTGACGGAGTGCATTCCGAGGGGCCTGACAATTCAGTGTGACCCAGTGTGATCCTCTAGACAGGGCTTCCAAGCCTATTACTACCTCGAAAGAATATCCTTGCACCATTATACAGGATCCTCCCAGGCATCCAGCATTACAACATGCTCTTCTAGCCACCATTAGCAACCTTCTCTTACAGTGATCTTCCTGACCTCATCTCCTACAGCATCCATCCAGCACTCACCTTGGACAGCTATCAGCTATCATCTAGCACTCTTCCCTCCCAGCAATCATCCTGCACGCACCGCTCCCTACAATCACCCAGCTCTCATCTCTTCCAGCAATCACCCAGATCTCATCGTTTCCAGCAATCATCCTAAACTCTTCTCTACCAGCAACCACCCAGCACCCATCTCATCCAGCAATCATCCAGCATTCTCCTCAGCCGGCAATCATTCAGCATCCAGCTCTTCCAGCATACAACCAACATTCATCTCCACCAGCAATCATCCAGCTCTCATCTCGTCCAATAACCAGCAAATATAAATCTCAACCAACAACCACCATCTAGCTCCCATCTATTCCAGAAATCTTCCATATTCACTCAAAAAATCACCATGACACAAACGTACCCTAGCTCCTTTATTTCTCTCCCATTCCTTAACAGAAACAAACCACTCACGCACAATATTCAATGCTCAAAGAGATCACTGATTCCCATCATGATCTCTCTTCTAACCCAATTCCTAGGTCTCTCATTAATCACCCTTGCTCTTCTCAACACCCAATCCCTCTCTAAAAAATCTCACTTGCTCAACGACCACCTCCTAGATACCCAACCTGATATCTGTGCGTTAACCAAAACTTGGCTGCAAAACACAGATACTGCTCTAATCAACCAATTACCAACAAAACTCTATGACTTCTTCTCTTTACCTAGACGTAAAAAAAGAGGGGGAGGAATTCCACTAGCCGCAAAAAAAGAGCTGAGATTTTCTCAACAAGCCTTTAAATCGACGACTAAACTAGAAATTGGATTATTCAAATCTAATCAGTTACAAATTTGTTTACTATAAGCCCCCTCCCGGGGATCCTAGAATCAGACCCTTCTCCTCTCATCAAAATCATAGCTAAACACATCAATATGGACTCCCCAGCCATCATTTTAGGAGACTTCAACATCCATGTTGACTCCCCTTCGTTCACCTCCAATTGTGAAGCCCTTTTATCATCTTTCCAGGCCATGGGATTCAAACAAATCATAAACAAACCCACTCATAAAGCAGGCCACACTCTGGACCTCATATTCATAAATGAATCCATTTCGCCCTCCACCCCCCCCCCCCCCCCCCCCCCCCCCCACCTGTACTCCCATCCCCTGGTCAGATCACTCGCTGATTTATACGGAATTAGCAATTAGGAAAAAAATGACACCCGTCATCCCTAAATCTATCAAGTTCAGAAAACCTTTCTCCTTGGACGTCCTCAGCACCAGCTTTTCCAAGGACCTTACTGAACTGGATCTCTCCAATGCCGACTCTGCTATTATCTCGTGGCTAAACATCACTCGCTCTGTAGCAGTTAAAATTTGTCCCATGGCATCTAAAGAAATCAATCCAGCCAGGCACAACAAAAAACCCTGGTTCTCTTTAGAATTGAAAAAGCTCAAACAAGAATTACAACATAAAGAATAACGCTGGCGTAAGGACCCCTCCCCTACCGCCCAGGCGGTCTATAAAACTGCTATGAACCTTTACAGGATCACCATTCTTCACACTAAGAGAGACTTTTCTGCCAAAAAAATTCATAGCTTTCTGTACGACCCTAAGACTCTATTCTCATATGTCGCAGCCCTCACTACCCCTGTTCCTCCAATCATCCCAGAAGAAGAAGCCCAAAACAAATCTATGGAACTAGCCTTATTCTTAGATAACAAGATCAAAAATTTACTCGCAAATATGACCACTACTATAACCACATCAAACATCCAGCCTCCTCCTGCTCTAAACCCTTCCCTTTCCTCCTATAAACTGATGCTGGAATTATTCGAACTCACATCCTCACTAGAGATCAAATCTTTAATCAAGAAAATGAAGCCTTCATCACATCCAACAGACCAGATACCTACCAAACTCTTATTGACTATCCCTAACACCATAGTCAAACCGCTGGCCAACATTATAAATTGCTCCCTTACTCAAGGATAGAGATGTGAATCATGTGCCCGATCGTTTTAATGATCGGGTTCGGCTGGGGGGGGAGGGGGGTGGGGAATCTGATCGTTAGAGATGTGAATTGGGATCGGTTCCAATTCCAATTCACATCACTAATTTTTTTTAGTAAGGCCCGCGCCGATAAAAAATAACCCACCCCGACCCTTTAAAATTACCCCCTTAGCCTCCCCCACTCTCCCGACGCCCCCAAAAACTTTTTACACATACCTGGTGGTCCAGGGGGGCCACGGGGAGCGATCTCCCATTCCCAGGCCATCCAGTGCTCCTACCATGTGACAGGGGCCGGCCAATGGCACGGATACCCTGTCACATGGTAAGGGCAAAGGGCCATTGGCGCCATCTTTATGAGTGGCAGCCGATGGCCCGAGAGTGGGAGATCGCTCCCTGCGCCCCCCCTGGACCACCAGGTAATTTTAAAAGGTTTTGGGGGGGTCAGGAGGGTAGGAGGGTAGGGGAGGCTAAGGGGGTCGTTTTAAAGGTTTGGGTGGTTTTTTTTTTTATCGGGCCATCAGCGCCATTTATATTAGTGGCAGCCAAAATGGCGCCGATGGCCCGAGAGCGGGAGATCGTGCCAGGACACCCCCCCCCCCCCCCCCACTGGACCACCAGGTAATTTAACATTTTGGGGGGGTTCGGGAGGGTGGGGGAGGATAAGGGATTGGTTGTAAAGGGTCGGGGTGGGTTTAGGGGTTGTTTTGGTGTGCCGGTTTTCCTGCCCTCCCCCCAAATAATTCCCGTGCCCAATTTAACGATTTTTGACGTTAAATTGGGGGAATTTGTATTGTATCGCGCACTCTAATGATTTTTGACGATTTAAAAAATATCGACGATTTTTTTTAAATCGTCAAAAAACGATTCACATCCCTACTCAAGGATCTGTCCCGGACGCATTAAAAACAGCTTCTCTAAAACCTCTACTACAAAAACCTAACTTGGATCCAGCCAACCCGGTAAACTTCCGCCCCATTGCCAACTTACCATTTATCACCAAAACTGGTCAACAACTGATTCATAGATTACCTTGACTCCCATAACATTCTTTACCCCTCTCAATTCTGTTCCCGGAAATGCTTAAACACGGAATCACTCTTACTCTCGTTAACTGACAAAATCCTGATGGGTCTTGACAAAGGCCAATCATACCTTCTGGCTCTTCTCGACATCTCAGCAGCGTTTGATACAGTAAATCATTCAATCCTCATCAACCGGCTAGCAGAAATCGGTATCACAGGATCTGCACTCATCTGGTTCAAATCCTTCCTCAACAACCGGCACTACAAAGTCAGAATAAATGATAAAGAATCCCACCCCGTCCACTCCAATCAAGGAGTTCCCCAGGGTTCCTCTCTATCCCCTACCCTGTTTAATATCTACCTGTGACCTCTATGCCAGCTACTAGAAAGTCTCAACCTTACACACTTTACGCTGATGACGTACAGCTCTTAATCCCCATCACGGACCCCCTCTCCAGCACCCTAAACTTCTGGAATAGCTGCCTTCATGCCATCAACCTCCTACTCTCTAGTCTCAACCTGGTTCTTAATACTTCCAAAACTGAACTCCTCGTCATCACTCCTAATGATAACAACCCCCCCGTCTGCAACCCAATCTTACCATCAACATCTCAAGTGAGAGACCTCGGTGCTATTCTGGACACCAGAATGAACTTCAAAAAATTCATTCACAACACCACAAAGGAATGCTTCTATAAGCTACATGTTCTAAAACAGCTAAGACCTCTCCTGCACTTTCATGATTACCGTTCAGTCCTCCAAGCCATACTATTTTCAAAGATCGACTACTGCAACACGCTACTGCTCGGCCTCCCTACCTCCATAACTAAACCTCTACAGATGCTGCAAAATGCTGCAGCCAGGATCCTCACAAATTCTCGACGTAAAGACCACATCACACCGATACTAAAAAACCTACACTGACTTCCCATCCACTATAGAATACTGTTCAAGACTCTGACCATCATCCATAAAACCATCTATCATCATACCTCACTCCAACTCACAATCCCAATCGAACTCCATACTTCCAACAGGCCGATTAGATCCGCACACAAAGGAACTCTCCAGGCACCCCCTTATAAATCCCTCATTCACAAGTCCTTCCAAAAACGAGCACTGTCCACCGCGGGACCGCAGCTATGGAACACACTTCCCACAGAGCTTCGCCAGGAACAATGTATGCTCTCCTTTAGAAAGAAACTGAAAACCTGGTTGTTCTCTCAAGCCTTCCCCTGACAAATCACTCCCCAACTATTATCGAAAGGAACGGTTATGATGGAACTACTCAGTTAAATTAGCCACCAAATTAATTGCCCATGCTAATCAATGGTTTACTAGTTCGCTTTACTCTTAGGAGAGCTTCGTTAAACTAATTCTTCCTCTTTCAATTGTCCTGCATTGTAATCCCTGTTCATTGTAACTTTCTTTCTTCTAGTTATTGGTTTCCTCTGGTTATACTGTAAACCGGTACGATAAGACTTTGTCTTGAGCATCAGTATATTAAAAGAATTTAAATAAATAAATAATAAATATTATCTAATTCTAGAGATTGTAATGCAATACAAGCTCTCTGTAATTTTGTAAAGACCAAGTTAGACAATGTTATTTTATGCAATAAAGCTTTGGTTATTTTATTTATTTAGATTTATATTCCATTTTTCTCACTTCAAAGTGGATTACATTCAGGTACTATAGGTATTTCCCTATCCCCAGAGTGATACTGCAGTCTTTCAAAACCATGCTATGGCCTTGACAATTGGGATGTGATTTTCTAATACAGGTAAAGGCGTGATATCATATGATTCCCTGTTCTGCCTTTATCCAGTCTGAATAGCATCCTTGTCTAAGCTTCCTGAGAAAGCAGAGTTGCTTACCTGTAACAGGACAGCAGGATGTTAGTCCTCACATATGGGTGACATCATGAGGATGGAGCCCAAACACGGAACACCTACTGGGCATGCCCAGCAATGCACTGACCCTGCATCCAGCAGGGGTCCCCCTTCAGTCTCTTTATATAGCAAAAAGTATGTGTGAAAAATAAAATAAGGAAACATAAACAAACCTAACTCCGCGGGGTGGCGGGTGCCGGGTGGGTTTTGTGAGGACTAACATCCTGCTGTCCTGTGAGAACACCTGTTACAGGTAAGCAATTCTGCTTTCTCACAGGACAAGCAGGTTGGTAGTCCTCACATATGGGTGAGTACCGAACTGAGGATGCCCGAGCAATACACCAAATGCACCCAAAGACATGCAAAAGGCACAACAACAGGGCTGGAAATTTGGTTAGGAGGGCATCCTGAAACCCTGAATGGGTTGGTGGAAGTATGTTGGGAAGTTAAACAGAAAACAAATTGCGTAGAACAGACTGGCCAAAGATGGAATCCTGTGTGCCAGCCTTAGCTAAGCAATAATGGGCTGCGAAAGTATGGAGAGAGCTCCAGGTAGCAGCCTTACAAATATCAGCAAGCCGCACCGAATGGAGGTGCGCTACTGATGTCCCCATGGCCCTGACCGAGTGTACTTTTACACGGTCTTGTAGCGGAATGCCTGCTTGCTGGTAGCAAAAAGAAATGCTTTCCGCCAGCCAGGAGGAGAGGGTCTGTTTTCCCACAGGATTTCCCAATTTGATGGTATCAGAAGAAACAAACAATTGAGTGGATTTCCTGTGGGCCGACGTGCGGTCCAGATAGAAAGCTAGAGCACGTTTGCAGTCCAAAGAATGCAGAGCCTGTTCTCCTGGGTTGGAATGGGGCCTGGGAAAAAAGGTAGGTAGGATAATAGATTAGTTAATATGGAATTCCGACACTACCTTCGGCAAAAATTTAGGGTGAGTGCGGAGCACTACCCTGTCATGCAGAATTTTAGTGTAAGGCGGGTAGGTAACTAATGCCTGTAATTCACTAATTCTGCGAGCGGACGTGATCGCCAGAATAAAAACTACCTTCGAGGTGAGATAGCGGAGATCACAGAAGTGGAGAGGCTTAAACAGAGGTTTCATGAGCTGTCCTAAAACCACATTAAGGTCCAAAGTAGGGGCAGGAGGGCGCAGTGGAGGTTTTAAATGGAGCAAGCCTCTCATGAACCATGATACTAAGGGTTGGGTTGAAATGGAGACATTACCTACATCCTTATGGTACGGAGACACTGCACTAACATGCACCCTGATAGAGAAAGTTTTTAGGCTTAACTCTGACAGATGCCAGAGGTAGTCCAGGAACCTTGCAGTGGAACAAGTGAAGGGGTCTATGGACATGGAAGTACACCAGACCGTAAACCTCTTCCATTTAGAACGATAAGACCTTCTAGTTGAAGGCTTTCGTGAAGCCACCAGGACTCGGGATACCAACTCTGAAAGGTTAAGGTGTTGGAGTATTAACCTTTCAACATCCAGGCTGCCAGAGACAGAGCTTGGAGGTTGGGGTAATGGAGATACCCCTCGTTCTGAGTGATTAGAAGGGGATCCTTTCCCAGAGGAATGTGTCAGCGTACGGATAGGTCCTGGAGGATTGGAAACCACACCTGGCATGGCCAATGAGGAGCTATCAGAATCCTTAATCCTTTGTCCTTCCGGAGCTTCAAGAGAGTCTTTTAAATGAGAGGAAGAGAAGGGTATGCATAAAGGAGACTGCTGGCCCAGGAGAGGGCAAAGGCATCTCTTGGCTGCAAGTGGTGACTGCAAATGAAAGAGCAGAAGTTGTCTACTTTGTGGTTGTGTACCAACGCAAAGAAATCTATGCGAGTGTAACCCCAATGTTGGAATATCGCATCTGCTACCATGAGGTTGAGAGACCACTTGTGTGGATGGAAAGTGCGACTCAGCTTGTCCGCCAACACATTGTCCACTCCCGGCAAGTAGGTTGCTTTGAGGCACATCGAGCGGGAAAGGGCCAATGTCCATATCTGTGCAGCTTCCTGACACAGAAGGTAGGAGCCCGTTCCCCATTGTTTGTTGATGTACCACATCGCAACCTGATTGTTGGTTTGAATCAGGATGGCTTTGTTTGATAGGCAATCCTGAAAGGCCTTGAGGGCATATCTGATCACCCGTAGCTCCAGAAAATTTATTTGGTGTTTGGCTTCCTCTGAAGACCAGGTTCGCTGAGTCTGCAGGTCGCCTACATGTGCACCCCACCCAAAGTTGTATGCGTCTGTTGTTAAGGTGATTTGAGGATCTGGAGCCTGAAATGAAAGGCCTTGAATGAGATTGGAGTGATGCATCCACCAGGCTAGTGACAGATGGAGGGATTCGGTAACCTGGACACTGCTGAACATTGGCTGACAAGCTTGAATCCACTGGCATTTTAGGGTCCACTGCACCACTCTCATGGCTAGGCGAGCCATCGGAGTGACATGCACCGAGGACGCCATATGACCCAACAGTATGAGGAAGTGCCGAGCAGTTGAAGATACTCGAGACTGTAGTTGATGCACCAGAGATGTAATGGTGAAAGCACAATCCTGGGGGAGGAAGGCTTTCACCAGCATAGTGTTTAGGTCAGCCCCTATAAAGGATAGGGTTTGGGATGGAACTATCTTGGATTTGGGAAAGTTGATTAGAAACCCTAAGGAGATAAGGGTGCTGATAGTGAGACTCAGGGAGGTTAGTGCGTCCTGCTGAGATGGAGCCCTTATCAACCAATCGTCGAGATAAAGCTAGACATGGACACCCTGATTCCTGAGTAAGGAAGGGACCACCACCAGGCATTTGGTGAATACTTGTGGAACAGACGCCAGGCCAAATGGTAGTACACGGTACTGAAAATGACGAGGGTCTACCAGGAATTGCAGGAAGATCTAGAGAGCATAGCCAATCTCCTCTTTGCAGAAGAGGAAGTAGAGAGCCGAAGGTTACCATCTTGAATTTTTCTCTGTGCAGAAATTTATTTAGTGCACAGAGGTCCAGTATTGGGTGTACGCCACCTGACTTTTTTGGTATTAGAAAATACCAGGAATAAAATCCCTGCCCCTGCAGGGAGAGGGGTACCGGCTCTATTGCTCGGGATAGGAGGAGGGATGAGACCTCCTGCTCAAGCAAGGGAGAATGATTGGACTTCCCCCACATCGGCCAAGGTGGAGAGTCTGCTGGAACAGTCAGGAAATTTAGGTGGTAACCTTGGGTGACTACTGCAAGTACCCACTGGTCTGGACACCTACGCCATTGCTACTTTCCTCTATTCATGGCAAACCGTTACCAGGCAAAGTTACCTTCTCCATGATCCCCATTCAACTTCGCACTGGGTCACTGCACACAGAGACCATTTCTTTCTTGATATTGGACAAGGCTATACACCCTGTGGTTCTTAGACTGCCATGGTTACAACTGTACACACCACAATTTGATTGGAGCACTTTACAATTGTCCCACTGTGGCAACTCCTGACATGGAAAGTATTTGGAGGTCATGTCCCTGATGCCTTGCTTAGCTACAACAACGTCCATTCTGGGTCATCCGCTGCAGTACTCCTCCTTTAAAGACATGTCCTCCAAGAAAGCCGTGGACACTTTACCACCTCATTGCTCATTTGATTACGCTATAAACTTATTACCCAACACTGAGCCTCCCCACTTTCTCACACACATACATAGACTAGACACACACAGGCTCTCACTCTCACATGGTCTCTCTCATACAATCAATCATACACACAGTCTCTCACTGACTCTCACACACACAGGCTCTCTCTCACTCCCACATGCTGTCTTGCTCAAGCACAGGCTCTCACTGTCACATGCTGTCTCTCTCACACACACAGAGGCTCTCACATGCTTTCTCTGCAAACATTCAGGTCTTCACTCCCACACACAGTCTCTCAACTCACTCTCACACACAATCTCTCAACTCATCTCATACACGCACACATACACACTCTACAGGCCCTCAGCCTCTCTCTCACTTCTGGGCCTCTTCTTTACGGGTCGCCACTGCTCTTCTTGGGCCGCGCTGCTCCTCTTCTGCACGCGACTGATGCTCCTCCTCCTTCCTGCCCATGCAGCTCCAGCAACATTTTTCTTCCAGGGCCGCACGGGCAGGAAGGAGGAGGAGCACCTGCACGTTTAGACGCGACCTTTTTCTTCGGACCGTGGTGATGTGAGCGCCACCACGGCCCTGCTGATCTTCTTGCTGATCTTCTTGCCTAGTGCTTCCACCGGCCCTGGGCAGTGGGCAGCATCCACCCCACAAAGTGTGCTCTGAACCACCGCAGAGCAGAACACACTGTTAGTGTTTAGTGCTGGTCTGCGGTGGCACCACGGACCAGAAAAAAACCCCAACAGCCCGGTCCTGGTCCATGGACCGATGGTTGGGGTCCCCTGGACTAGACCCACAGGCACTCCCTGTCGCACCCGGAGGACGTTCCTGAACTGTTGCCTTCCTGAGGTCTCCGGAGCTTCCAGTTCTCGTCTAGTCCATCCACTCTGCATCAGCTGCGCACCCTTGCTTGTGGTGGACACACCCCTCCGCTACCTCTCCGGGAGACCACCTGAGGCCCATCTAAGTCCAGGCGGTCCGGGTACCCAAGGGCTCAACCTGCGGAAACTCCGGACTGTTATTGGTGAATTTCCAGTTAGCTCTATCTCCTTGTGTGCTCCACCTCCTGGTAGCAGGGGCTCTCTGGGTCCAACCAGAGGGCCGTACCAATCCTGCACCAGGCCAAGGGTCCACCTCCAGCACAACAGATGGCTCCCCCGGCTGTGCATAGATTACCACAGCTTAAATGAGACTACCTAGAAGGATCGCTAATTCTTGCCATTAATTTCTGAACTTTTTGACAGGCTCCAAGGAGCCAAGATATTTACCAAATTGGATCTCAGAGGAGCATATAATTTGGTCAGGATACGCCGGGGCGATGAAGGAAAACCGCATTTAACACCCGCGACAGCCATTTTGAATATTTGGTAATGCCGTTTGGCCTCTGCAACGCCCCGGTGGTATTTCAGAATATGATGAAATCTTCAAAGACATGGTCTACAGTTGTGTCGTGGTTTATTCACAAGACCTTCAGAGCCACCACTTGGACGTCGTCAATGTTCTACAATGCTTAAGGGATAACCAGTTATATGCCTGGAGAAATGCTCCTTTCACCAGGAATCTGTCCCTTTTCTGGGCTATGTGGTCTCAAACCAGGGGTTCAAGATGAATCCACAAAAGACTAAGAGCATCCGGGATTGGCCTCAACCAATCTACTACAGGTTGTTCATCCACCAGTTCTCAACACTGACCACCCCACTCACAGCTATGACTCGAAAGAAAGCCAATCCCTCCCAGTGGTCATCTGAAGCCATGACTGCCTTCCAAGAACTCAAGGAGGCGTTCCTACGAGAACCATGCTTATGACACCCAGATCCCCAACGACCCTTCATCGTCGAAGTGGATGCTTCAGATGTCGGTGTTGGTGCAGTCCTCAGCCAGCATTCAGCCAATCACTCCTTGCACCCATGCTTGTTCTTCTCCCAATGCTTCTCTCTGGTGGAGCGTAATTATGGAATCGGGGACAAGGAATTACTGGCGATTAAACTGGCCTTCGAGGAGTGGCGTCCCTGGCTCAAGGGAGCGCAGCACCAAATCACGGTATACAGTGACCACAAGAACCTCGAGTACTTACACCATTCTCAAAGCCTGAATCACAGGCAGCGGATTTTACATTAGGAATTGTCAGCAGGCCCTTATTGGCTGATCTGAGATTTCTTTGAGGTACATGCAGTCGAATAGTACTCATCAGCCATTCTGTTTGTTCGGCTTACAGTATTTTATGTAAGATGCAAGCTGTTTTATATTGTGAGTGATATGTGATCGGTAACCAGTGCAAAGAAATCAAAGTTGGTGTTATGTGATCATGCTTTTTGCTCCCTGTCAGGATTCTAGCAGCTGCATTTTGTGGAAATTGGAAGCCCTAATAGTAATGCATTTAAAATTATTTAAAATGCCTACTTCTGTTGCTTTTTCCAAAGAATTCTGCATCTCAGCTTACTATAGCCAGTGAGCTATGCACCAGTTACAAGGAGGCCCTTTCAAACTGTAATATCTTGATTTTTTTGTGCCTTCTCTGCTTTTGCCCTCATCTTGCTTTGTGACCGCTGATCACCATTCCCTTAGAAAATCTGGTTTTTCTACCACCTCTTTACCCAGAGCTGTCACAAGCGGCAGGCAAAGAAAGGTGATTGCTTTGTTTGCTAAGTCAAGGGAGAAGGGTGCCAAGCTGCTTTTTTGAGTCAGTCTGCCAGTCTGCGAGCAAACAAGCTCAAACTGGAAGGGAGGTGCTCAAAGCAAGCCTTGCCTGGGGCATCATCTCCATCCTTTCTCTACTAGAACCCTAAGCAAGTCTTTTCCCCCCACATACCCACATCATTTAAAGCAGTCACTTTGTTTTATTTTTTTTTTTATGCCAACCCCAGAAGTGAGTACAACAGACTACAAGTTTCCATGCTGCAGATTGCAAAAACCTTTTAACACTTCTTTGTTGTCAAACCAGCTAGCAATTTAAATCCCTTACATTGACAGCTTATTCTGTGCAATATTTCTTTTAGTAGTGAAATTCAAGCACTCTGCTTGTTTTCCTCAGGAAACTTAGATGAGCATTAAATAGTTGCTCAGTCACCCTTGCTCCTCTTTTACTGTCTTTAACAGGTTTTTTTTCACAGTGTCAGTGTCAGTGTTCCGCGGGCTGCGTCTCCTCGACCAGTTCGCTCTCAGTGGGAGGCTTCTCATCTGTAATGTCGGGGAGCATGAATCCAGACGTGGAAGGAGAATCTCCTTCCACACCCTTATCCATATTGTGAGTGCTCACGCTGTTTGCCGCTGCAGCTGCAGGAATGGTTAAAACGGTCAATAATTAGTTATGCTGATCACCCAAGCACTAGAAAAAGAAAAAAACAATGCAAACATGGTAGTCATTTAGAAAAGTTATCTTCTGATTGCCCTGAGTCACACCCGTCGGGTGCAGACACTCCATCCACCGCCTCTAGACACAGAGTTGAGGGGATCAGCTCTTCCATGGGAGTCAATCTCAGAGTACAAGCAGGTCCACCACCTGTTCATTTTTGTGATGCCACCATTTTTCCTGCTTTCTCCTTTACCTCCCTGCCGGTGTCATGCCAGCAGTGCTGAATCTGCTTGACATCCCGGGTCTTGACCCCCTGGAGACTGACCTCTCGTGCAATCCATGTTCAGATTTGCTTCCTGGTCGATTGAGAAGACTCGGATTTGAAGAGTACCCTGTAGTTCTCGCAGATGCTCCGGCAGAGCTGCTCCTTCTCTGTATCAATGGAGGTTGGACACCACTGGGGCCTGTCAGCTCTTCCTGCACAATTCCCTGTCCGACGTCCTGAGGCAACATTCATTTTCTTCCACTGAGCTGTCCGTTCACTTGGCCATCAGCATTTAGACCATTGCTCTCCATTTCACTTGCTCGCTGCCGAAACAGAGACAGGAAACAAAAGTGTTGTACATGATACAACATGATACATTCAGGGCCGGTGCAACATGATACATGCAGGGCTGGTGCAAAAGTATTAGGCAAACTAGGCAAACCTTACTGCCTGGCGCCCCCCCCCCCCCATACACAATTATAAATTATGCATTTATAGCAATATATTTTACATGAAAAATTACATTCTGAGGTAAAATTAATATACACATTGTATATGCCAACAAGAAAACTTTGCATCTTGGAATCATACCTATTATGATGTTTAGGCATGGTCCTCCCGTATCAGCACAGTACTATCTGCCAACACTCAAAGAATAACAACCTTACCTATGAAAAAGAATACCACAAATATTACACCAGAATCTAAAATATCAATATACCTCCTATCAGGAAAACAGAACAGGCCAAGCTACTACAGATCCCTACAGAGAAACCACATGCAAAGAATGCTTCATCTCAGACTTTGCATGCAGAACACAGATCCTCACCAATTATAGAATAAAGCCACATAAAGTATAAATAGAAATGTGCAGACAAAAACTGAACTGTAAAACGCATCACACCAGACTCTACAGTGCACAATGGAAAAACAAAAATCACCATTTCTCATGAAACCATCAATAAAATCAAGATATATAAATCATTATTCGTAATAGTAAAATCATACTAATAAAATAATTTCAAAACAGCTGATGAATAGAATATCCAATAATTAAAGACTCATGCAAATTTTGAAAGCTTTACCAAACACCAATAAAATATTTCAAAACAGCAGACACATCACATATTACCCAATAATTAAAATGGTAATCAAGAAAATGAACTTAAAAAGCTACCTTTACTTACCCTCTCCAGCAGTTCTCATACTCCTTTCCCTTGCAGGCCTTGCAGCAGTTCTCCTACTCCCTTCCCTTGCAGGCCACATCAGAAGCACCAGTCACATCCTCAGGACCAATTTTTTGTCTCTCACACACCAATCATCTCCCCAACCAGTATCTCACACACACAAGCACACACATACCAGTCATCTCCCTGATCAATCTCTCTCACACATACACATGTCACCTCTCTGGCCAGTCTCTCTCAATCACACAATGCTCTCGCTCTCTCTAACTTACACACAGGCTTTCAATCACACACATGCTCTCTCTGTTTCACTTATACACAAGCTCTCAATCACACACATATTCTATAAACAGGCTCAATCATACACATGCCCCCTCTCTCTCACAGCCACAGCCAGCCAAAAACATGCTCCATCTCTCTCTCGCACACACACCACACACACACACAGGAGCACCCTCCCTGTCTCACACCACACAGAAGCACCCTCCCTCCTCATATACACACCACACACAGACACAGAAGCACCCTCCCTGTCTTACAAACACACCAAAGACAAACACAGAAGCACCCTCCCTGCCTCACATACACAAAACACACAGACACAGAAGCACCCTCCCTGCCTCACATACACACCACACACAGACACAGAAGCCCCCTCCCTGTCTCACACCACACAGAAGCACCCTCCCTGCTCATATATATACCACACACAGACACAGAAGCACCCTCCCTGCTCACATACACACCACACACAGACACAGAAGCACCCTCCCTGCCTCACATACATGCCACACAGACACAGAAGCATCCTCCTTGTCTCACACCACGCACAGACACAGAACCACCCTCCCTGCCTCACATATACACCACACACAGACACAGAAATACCCTCCCTGCCTCACATACATGCCGCACAGACACAGAAGCACCCTCCCTGTCTCATACCACACAGACACAGAAGCACCCTCCCTGCCTCACATACACAGAAGCACCCTCCCTGCCTCACACAACACAGACACAGAAGCACCCTCCCTGTCTCACACACACCCCCACACTTTGTGTGTGTGTCTGTCTCACAGACACACACACAAAGGCCCCAGCTGAACAGCTCGTCTTCGGCCCACCGGCACTGTCTCTGGTGGCAGCTGACAGCGCCGATCTTCTTTTCTTCGGCCCCCACCCGCCTAGTCTCCGGTGGGCGGAGGCTGGCAGCGACGTCACTCTCCCGGGTTCTAGCAGCGACACTTGGGCTCATCTTCACTTTTTTCAGCCGCTGCCAGCTTGGGCTCCGACAGTGGTTCACGGCCCCTCTTCCTTTCCTCAGCTGCCGCTGGCTTAGGCACCGGTGGTAGCTCACGGCCCCTTCTGCTTGGGCTCTGGCGGGGTTTGCGGCCCCCTCTTCCATTTTTCAGCTCTTACAGACCTTTCTTCCGGCCCTGCATGGCTGTCTTGTGGCTGTGGCAGGATAGCTCTGCTGCGGCCCCGCAGGTTTCTCTTTGGGCCATGCGCCAGAAGACCCTCTTCTTCTCTTTGGCTGGGAAGGCCACCAGCGCTGGGGTGGATTGCCCTCTCAGGGGTCGAGCTTCCCCCGGTGGGGCAATCCACCCATGGCGCCAGTGGCCTTCAGCCCCTACCATGTAACAGGGGCTACCGGTACCATTGGTTGGCCCCTGTCACATTGTAGGGGCTATAGACCACCGGCGCCATTTTGTTTAGCGGCAGCTGAGGCCCCGGGAGCGGCAGATCGCTCCTAGGCCCTCCACTGGACCACCAGGGGGGCGTCAGGAAGGTGGCACTGGGGGGGGAAGGGAAGGGTGAGGCGGGGGCTGGCAGAATTTTGAAAGGGTACTTTTACCCTTTCAAAATTTTGCTGCCTGCCACGGCGCCCCCTAAGTCTTGGCGCCCTAGGCACAGGTCTAGCTTGCCTAGTGGTTCCTCCGGCCCTGGATACATGAGAAAATAGATAAGACAGATAGGAAAAAAGACTAGAGAGAGAGAAACGTCTCCCAGAGAGCATGGACAGCTAGAAAATCAGACTAAAGGAAGGACAAAGACACAGGCCTCCCAGAGAGCATGGACAGATAGAATAACAGACTATAGGAAGGACAAAGACACAGGCCTCCCAGAGAGCATGGACATAGGGAGAAAGGCCTCCCAGAGAGCATGGGCAGATAGAAAAACAGACCAAAGGAAGACTCCCCTAGAAGAAGAAAAAAGACGGGCTTTAATGGTGCCAAAAAGCAAACCCACTGGCGTACAAGGATTGAGCGTCTTTTAAGAAAGGCTTGTTAACAGACGTCCTTAATTTGTTACCAAAGTACAAGGGCAGGGCGTCACTATATCGATTTCCAGGGGCCTGGAATGCAAGGACATTCAAAAAGTGGATAAGAATGTCACCCCACTATTTATAAAGCATTTCCGGAATCGGAACATCCTTGCATACCAGCCCCAGATGTCGATTTAGTGACACCCAATTTTTGGATGTTGGTCCTTCAGTATTATAAACATTAAATCATGAGACATTGATCGGCAGAACACAATTTTATGGATGTTCGATTACTGGATGTCAGTATGGTGGGCAGCCAGACACACAGGAATTGGATGTCAATAAAAAGTGTTAGTGGATGTTTTCAAGTACATGCATTTACTACACACTGACAAAAATTGAAAAAAACATTTAAATAAGCTGAAAGTAAACATTAAAATGCACATCTGAATCGGAAGGTCCATAGGGATATTCCACCAATCGACGGCTGATAATAAGAGTGTCAATAACTGGTTAAAGGATCAGCATTCAAGACTTCGGCATCGATAAAGCAGTTTCCAGGAACCGAAATGTAAAGACACTGAAAAAAGTTAGAAAATGAACGGTGGACAGGCAGCCCCTGGATACTTAAAACATCTTCTTTTTCAATATCCTTGCATCCTGGGCCCCTTGTATTGAATTTACAGTGCCCCATTCTCGGACGTCCTTAATCTGTTAGACATGCTCTATCCTCAGACATCCTATTGAAGAACGTACATTTACTACACTTTGACAAAAAAAATATAAATATAATAAACGTTTATATAAGTAGAAAGCAACCAGCTCTTATCTTTGGAAAATGAAAGAACTGAAGAGATTAAATAAAGCAGAAGGCATGTGAATTCAAGGGACCAGTTACCACCAGTTTGTAGCCAGTAGAGGTCCAAGTTTTCCTCGTGGCAGCTATGTATATACCCTACTGTTGCTAGGAATATGACACGCTTGCAGATATGATTTTCACCCACTTGTTGACGTCACAGTGGGGGAGTTAAGCCAGTTTCAATTGCTTTTCTTCTTTAAATATTGTTATTTTGTACTTCAACGATTGTATTACACTTGTCAAAAGGTTTTTTTGACAGCTAGACGCAGACTAATCGCATGCGCGATGCAATCTTGAAAAGCTTATGCAATAAAATCTATGGTGCTAATGACGCTCCGTTTTGAACTACGTGCACCTTTTTCATTTGCTTTTCATTTCAGATTAATTAAAATATTGCATTCGCAGTACTGGAGAGAAATTGCACGCATGTTTAAGCTGTGTGCATTCCTAATGAACACATTTTCTCTGCGCGTCTTTTATTGCATCGGCCCTTTTGACAACAAGGTTATTTTTTTGTTTTTGTATGCTATGAAGTAGTTATTCTTCCTTCCCTCTTTCTCTGTGGCTCTGCCTTGCTCACTCTTTCCTCTTTCTCTCTCAGCATTTTGCTTTTTTTTTTTTTTTTTTTATCAAGCCTGGCAGTAAGGCAGTGACATGAATTTGTTCCCCTTGATTTAGCAGTCTTGTAATCTGCTTCCCCAAAACATGAATATTCTGGTTAATAAGACAGCTATAAATTATTACTTACCATTATTCAATCTTTTTTATTGTTCTTCTTATTTTTTTATTTTAGGTCACAGCTGCAAATATGTTGCTTGTTAAAACTGTGTTAAAAGCATGTCATTAATTCTGATGATTTTGCAGCATGTGTACTAATTATGTTTGCATAAACAGCTTCCCTGGAAAAAGTGAATCAACCCAAATACAATTCTTGTCTCAAAATATAACTAAAGCGAGGAGTGGATATCCTGAAAACTGGAAGGGCTGTGGTGTCCCCAGGACACATTTGGGAAACCATGGCCTACATGATAATTTGTTTGCTAATGAGGTATTACCCCCATGCCACCCCTCCCCACATACACTTCTTGCAGAGATCCACCACCCAGATCTCCATCTGAATCTCTTATAGAAAAGGAAGAATAAAAAACTGGTAAGCTCCTGCTCTGAAAGCAAATATCTTGGCAGTAGCACCATGTAATATAGACAGGGAATTCATTTCGGGTTTTTATTTTTAAAAAGTTTCCCAGGAATTTATCAGGGTTTATTATGACAGAGGAACAAAAAAACAGAAGAAAATCAGTGTAAAAAAATGGTATTCATTATTTTCTGGGAAATATTGGAGTTTATTTTGGTGAAAAGAAGCCATAAAAATAAAGTAGATGCTCCCACTTAGCAGCATTCCTGTCTCTACCCCATCCCCTGCCTAGCATGACCGTTTCTTTTCCCACATCCCTGAGAATCTCCCTCTTCCCTCCCTCCCCCATTACAACAGCATTCTTCCTTACTAGTAGTAGCTCCCAGGGCCAGTGCAAGGGTATTAGGCACTAGGGATGTGCATTTGGTTTAGACGAAATAGGAAATATAGACGATATTTCCTATTTAATCGCAGTTCAAGGGGGGGGGGGCCCTGAAACGATAGGAAAACCAACAAAATTTCGTGTGGTTTTCTTATCATTTTGGGGAGAGTGTGAAAGGGCACACAGAAAAAAAAAACCCCAAACCCACTCCAACCCTTCAGATTTAATTATTTACAATCCCCCACCCTCCCGACCCCCCTAAAACTTGCCTAAAGTTCCTGGTGGTCCAGCGGGGGTCATGGGAGCTGTCAGCTGCCACTAATCAAAATGGCGCCAATGGCCCTTTGCCTTTACCATGTGATAGGGGCTATCAGAGCCATTGGCCGGCCCCTGTCACATGGATGGCCCACGCCATTTTTTAAGATGGCACCGGCCGTCCATTGCTCCTACCATGTGGCAGGGCCGGCCAATGGTGCCGATAGCCCCGTCACATGGTAAGGGCAATGGATGGCTGGCGCCATTTTGTTTATTGGCAGCCAATGGCCCGAGAGCGGGAGATCACTCCCGGGGCCCCCACTGGACCACCAGGGACTTTAGGCAAGTTTTGGGGGGATCAGGAAGGTGGGGGGTTGTAAATAATTAAATCTGAAGGATTGGGGTGCTTTTTTTTTTGGGATCGGGACAGTCGAAAAAAAAAAACAGTCAGTACTGCAGGAAATGAAATTTCCCGTGGTTCTATGAAAACAAAACCGGAAACGATTACCGGTATGATACACATTTCTATTAGCAACCTAGGCAAACCTTACAGCCTGGCGCCCCCTCCCCCCAACTCTCCATACACAATTTTAAATTATGTATTTATAACAACATATTTTACATGAAAAATGACATTCTGAGGTAAAATTAATATACACATTGTTGTGATAATTTCATGCACTGTTGTGATGCCAACAAGAAAACTTTGCATCTTGGAATTCATATGGCATCATACCTATTGTGATATGTTTCGGCATGGTCCTCCCGTATCAACACAGTACTATCTGCCAACACTCAAATAATAACAACCCTACCTATGAAAAAGAATACCAAAAATATTGCACCAGAATCTAAAATATCAATACACCTCCTATCAGGAAAACAGAACAGGCCAAGCTACTACAGATCCCTACAGAGAAACCACATGCTAAAAGAATGCTTTATCTCAGTCTTTCCATGCAGAACACAAACCCTCACCAAATACAGAATAAAGCCACATAAAGTATAAATAGAAATGTGCAGACAAAAACTGAACTGTAAAACGCATCATGCCAGTCTCTACAGTGCACAATGGAAAAACAAAAATCACCATTCCTCATGAAACAATCAATAAAATCAAGATATATAAATCATTATTCATAATAGTAAAATCATACTAATAAAATAATTTCAAAACAGCTGATGAATAGAATATCCAATAATTAAAGACTCATGCAAACTTTGAAAGCTTTACCAAACACCAATAAAATATTTCAAAACAGCAGACACATCATATACTACCCAATAATTAAAATGGTAGTCAATCAAGAAAAATGAACTTAAAAATCCACCTTTACTTACCCTCTCCAGCAGTTCTCCTACTCCTTTCCCTTGCAGGCCACCCCAGAAGCAGCAGTAGCTGCTGAAGCAGTCCTCATGGTCCTCTTCCTTAGGGACCACAACCAGTCTCTTCTCTCTCTCACACACACACAAGTACACTGTTATGCCCATCGGTCGGAGATGGCTGCGACCATTCATGCTCACCTCCTTTTTCCTTGCACCATCAATCCTAGGAAGAATGGCAGCCTCCGCCAACCACCGCCGACTTCCTCGGCATCCCCGGGATGGCAAGGGCGCTTCCGACTGCCATCTTGTCTCCGGAATCACCTAAGGTTTGCATGCGTACACAAGGGCCTCCTTTGTATATGTCATGGTGGGAACCTTGGGGGCGTCCCCTCTGGATGACGTCAACTCGCTACTGTACTTAAGATGACCATCCCTTTGCTTCAACAAGTTAGCAAGGAGGTCCCTCATTGCTGAATCCGCTCCATTCCTTGGACTTCCAATTCCAGATTCCTGTCTTGGCGTGTGGACGCTCTGGGTACCCGCTCCTTGGGGGCCCTTCTGTGTTCCTGGCTATCCGCTCCTTGGAGGGCCTTCCTGCCTTGCACTTCTACCTGACCCGCTTCTCGGGTCACTCTCCTGGAACTACCACTTGTGAGTACCTTAGTACAGACTTCAGCGATACTAGCTTTACTGAAGCTTCTCTGCGGTGTACCCCGTGCCTCGGGCCACTACCATTTCCTCTTCAGTAGAAGTTGTTCCAGTATACCCTGTGCTGCAGGGTATTGCCTTACCAGCTTCAAGATCCACTTCTGGGTTCCTGCACCTCAGACTATTTCATCATCATCTTCAGTAATGTCATCCTCGGTATACCCCGCTCTGCGGCCCACTACCGGATCTGAACTTCTGAGGTAAACTCTACTCGTCTGAAGGGACTTCCTGGCGTACCCCGCTCTGGGTATACCCCACTGCTCAGAACTGTACTTATTTGCATCACCCGCTCTGCGGGCTCTGCTTTTCCTTCCTTCCTAATATAGTCTCTAGCATACAGTTGTGTCCTATGCCACTGAGACCGTGCCTACCGATGGTGAGGCTCACATGGCTCCTCCCTGTGGGTGGAGACATCACTCATCTCGGCCCAGGGTTCACATCCTTACAAAAACATAACAGTTTATCAGGGAATTCAGGGATTCGGGTAGTTCCCGGGCCGCTAGCTCGTCCTTAATCCATGGACTGATGCCTTCGAGGAAGATAGTACGTAGGCATTCCGAATTCCAGTGAAGCTCAGATAAAAAGGTTCTGAACTCAATGACGTAGTCAGTTAAAGACCTGGAGCCTTGTTGGAGATGTAGAAGGGAAGACCCGGATATGGTTCTTCAACCTGGATCATCGAAGATGGAGCAAAATAAGGCGAGGAAGCCAGGAAGATCTTGAAGAACCGGGTCAGCTCACTCCCAGAGTGGTGATGCTCAGGCCAAGGCCTTACCTTCCAGAAGTGACAGGATGTAAGTCGTCTTGGTGATCACATTTGGGAAGTATGCTGGTTGTAGGCAAAAGTGCATATTACACTGATTCAGGAAACCCCTGCACATAAAAGGGTCTCTTGAAAAATGTGGGGGTGCTGGCAAGGGCATCGTGGGCCAGTGGACCGGCATATGTGTAGCAGGTTTAGGTTTGGCAGATGTTGAGGCTGAGTCCAACTGAGTACTCAGGTTATCAATGGCTGCTGCCAGAGTTTCCAAGAATTTTTATTGTTCAGATAATTGTTGTGCCAGTACAGGAATGGCCTGGAGAGCAGAGACCTCTGCCGGTTCCATGGACTTGGCAATCTTTTAGTATTCGTGAGTTAGTGGGCCCTTGGCCCGAGGTGAGAGATGGTACAGCCCATGGGGAGAAGCCCCACTGGGCCTCACCGTCGGGAGGCGAGATCTGTAGCAACAGCTGACACAGTCCAGGAAATACGGAGAGAGCAGGAGACTGGGGTGAGAATACAATAGCCAGGACAAGTCCCCCTAGTGGTGAAGTACAGAGCAGGCCCCAAGGAGCAGGGAATGCAAGGCAGGGTATGGAAGAGTGCTGAGAGAGGAACCCCAGGGGGCGGAGCCACGGAGTGAGTCAGCACGGAGGAATGAAGTGTGCTTACCTGAGGAGCAGGGAAGCCCAGGCATCACTGGCTATGATGTGAGCACTACCCCGAGGAGCGAGGAAGTGCGGGTACAGTCTCTGAGGTGAAGCAGGATGCTACCCCGAGGAGCGGGGAGTGAGATGTAGTCACTGAAATACTCAAGGCGCTATTCCGAGGAGTGGGGAAGCATGGCACAGTCACTGAGGTACACAGTGTGCTTCCCAAGGAGCGGGGAGCATGGCACAGTCACAGGCATAAGGCACTGGCCTGCGGAGTGTGGTACACCTACATTGAGTCTCCACGAAGCAGAGTAGTAAGGCAGTGGTCCACAGAGCAGTGTACACCAATGTAGAGTCTCCACGAGTAGAGTAGTTCCGGAAGTAACCCCCAAGGAGCGGGGGAGCTGGCAGGCAGCGTCCGAGGAGCAGGCCCTCCGAGGAGCTGTTAGCTAGAGTCAGGATCAAAGCCCCTGAAGAGGGGTACCCAAGAGTGTCTCACGCCAAAGAAGCTGGAACCAGGAACCAACGTCTGAGGAGAGATCAGCAGGATTCAGCAAGGAAGGAACTCATTGCCAAGTAGATTAGAGCCAGGCCCCGATGGTGCTTAAGAGTCCAGGGCTAGTGATGTCATCAGGAGGATATGCCCCTGAGGTTCCCGCCCTGGTGTCCTTAAAGGAGGGCCATGAAGCGCGCGAGCTCGCTTAGGAAAGCCCGGAGGAGGCATGGCGGTTGGCGGTGTCCTTGCCGCCCTGAGGAGTCCTGGAGCAGGATCATATGCATTGGAAGTGGCTAGCCACAGCTGCGAGTTCCCCTAAGGGAGAGAGAGCAGCAGTATACAAAAACATAACACACACACATAGCAGTCATCTCTCTGATCAGTCTCACAAATACACACATCACCTCTCTGACCAGTCTCTCTCAATCACACACATTCTCTCTCTTTTTCACTTACACACAAGCTCTCAATCACACACATGTTCTATCTCACACACATGCCCACTCTCTCTCATAGCCACAGCCAGTGAAAAACATGACCCATCTCTCTCTCACACACACAAGCACCCTCCCTGACTCACAGATACACCACACACATACAGAATCACCCTCACTGTCTCACATACATGCCACACAAACACAGAAGCTCCCCCCTGCCTCACATACACACCACACACACACAGAAGCACCCTCCCTGTCTCACATACACATTAAACTCTCACAGAAGCACCTTCCCTGTCTCACATCACACACACACACACACACACACAGAAGCACCCTCCCTGTCTCACACCATACAGACACAGAAGCACCCTACCTTCCTCACATACCCGCCACACACACACAGAAGCACCATCCTTGCTTCACATACATGCCACACAGACACAGAAGCACCCACCCTTCCTCACATATACACCACACAAACACAAAAGCACACTCCCTGCCTCACATTTACACCACACACACACAGAAGCACCCTCCCTGCCTCACATACATGCCACACAGTCACAGAAGCGCCCTCCCTGCCTTATATACACACCACATAGTCACAGAAGCACCCTCCCTGTCTCACATACATGCCATACAGACACAGAGGCACCCTCCCTGCCTCACATACACACCACACACACACACACACACACAGAAGCACCTTCCCTGTCTCACATACACATTACACTCTCGCAGAAGCACCTTCCCTGTCTCACATGCATTTTCATTTTCATTTCATTTCATAAAATTTATTGATCACCTAACACAAAGTAGGCCTAGGCGATGAACAAAAAAACATACATAGTAAAAACAATAATAAACAAAACATACACATCAAACAAAAATTTTTGTTTCACAGAAACTGGAGAAAAGTTCTACCAAATACTGGTATCTATGTCCCTAGATCAGGTTATTTATTCATCAGTTGACATTAACGAGAACTCATAGCAATTGCTCTACTCACATTATTCTTATTTTTCTAATAACCATGTTCTCACATTCTTTTCTCTGACAACTGAATTACACATACTTCAGGCTGTTACATATTATAAGCACAATGGAATAAAAACTCTTTAAATTCTAATTTAAATTTTTTAACATCATCCAAAGACCTCAATTCCACAGGAATAAGATTCCACTGCATAGGAGCTGCTATGGACACCACACAGACACAGAAGCACCCTTCAGATCTCAAATACACATACACACAAAGGCCCCCAGCTGAACAGCTCGTCTTCAGCCTGCAGGCCTGGTCTCCGGCGACGGCTAGCAGACGGTCTTCATTTCTTTGGCCCCCACCAGCCTGGTCTCCGCCGGCGGCTGGCAGCACCAGTCTTCATTTCTTCGGCCCCAGCTGGCCTGGTCTCCAGCGGCGGCTAGCAGCAATGGTCATCTTTTCTTCGGCCCCGCTGGCTGCGAGTAACACGCGACACACCGGTTGAGAATCGCTGGCCTAGGTCCTGCAGCTGCCACCAGTGTCGGGAATCAGGGCAACATTTTTTCACAATTCTGAGCAGGTCCGATGGAAGCAGTAGGTGGCTGCTGGGTCGTCCCTAAACCTGTGGCACCCTAGGTGATCGCCTTGTTCACCTAGTGCTTCCACCGGTGGCTCCAGGTATCTCCTCTCTCCTTCAACAGCAGCTTGCAGAGGATCCTGCACTCTGCAGCACTGCATTTTTTTTTCATGGGGTCAGGAAGCCTGCTGGGAAGTGTTTCTGCTGGGCGAGGCCCCACTTCAAATACTACATTTTGCTACTGAGCAGCAGGTACTTTGGTTGCTTGGTGGGAGGGAGAAGTGGGACTGGAGGGCAAGCGCTTTCACTGGTGGGGGGTGGGACTTGAAATGCTGAAGGAGTGTTGGACCACATTGGCTTCCAGCAGTTGCTGGAGGCCTTGAGAAGCTGCATCTGCATCTCTAAAGTTAGTCTTTAATCAGTCTAAAATTAGGGTGAAAATCTGTTTAAACAAATTGTCACTTTTGGAAAAATCTGGGAATTTATGGGTGAAAAATTGGTTTAAATAGAAAATAAAGGACCCTAAATATAGAGACACATCGCAGTTGCAGCTACCAATGGGGCAATCTGCATTTACTGTACTGCAGCAGGGAGCTATAAACACCTCTGAAAGAATTAGCTTTTCATTGTCAAAGATCACAAGGCGTGATATTCATATGATGCATGTATCTCAAGAGTCTATAACTATCTCAGATTGCTAAGACCTGGATGGTTTTTAGATTTTGGTTCTTTTGGAGGGGTGTATATATTTTTACTTCTTAACATTAAGGGAGCTAAGTATGAAACATTTTTTCTGTAGATAGGGTAAATAAAATAAATAACCCTTAAGTACACAGGACTCTGTCAACTCTACTCCTATGATGGTTTAAAAAAAATCATATCCTTTAGTAGTTACTAAGGAAATGGTCAGAAAACAAAAAGTAAATGAATAACTGTAAAGTTATATAGGATTTATGAACACTGCTGATCTTGTTCTGCTTGGCTTCAAAGCACTGATCATTCTGTTCCATCTGTTCTATCTTGATTTGCATAAAGCACATCAAACTGATTATTTTCACTGCCTGTGTGATCAAAAACTATTAAGTAAGGATTTCAGAATACTGTAACTCTTTTGCTGCCATAAGACGAAGCAAACTCCAATCCTTGTACAATGGCAGCACATTCATTTTGAATAATGTGACCCAAGTCACAGTAACAACAATGTCAAAACGTTTTTGCCATTCGTTCAGGAATTGCTTTAACATGTGATGCATCTACTATTGTAAAGAATGTGCTATTGAAGACTATTGTTTCTGCTTTGTTATAAGCACAAGACTTTGAATAGCTCTAGATTGCTTTCTCTTATTAAAAATGATTTATTTTGTAAGAAATCAATAGAGGGAAAAACAGGACTTACACACACAGTAAAAAGGATTTCATAAAATGTTATCCACTTCGGCTGGACAGAAGTCGATGTAAAGAGAAAGTTATCCTAGCAAATGTAAGAGGCCTAGGTAATAATGGGTGTTAGCATTACTGCATACTTTATGTGAGCATTAGCTAATGCCCATGTAGAAAATACATTAATGCACAATTTATATGCTTGTCATTGTTAACACAGATTCCCTGGTGGTCATTCTAGGAAGCATGCAAAAGAACTAATTTTTTAAAAATCATTTAAATTACCTAGGGGCCAATGTAATAAGGCATGGTGATATTAGCACAGGATTTTACTCCTGTTTAAGTGTGCATTTTTCCTCAGCTTTTCATGATAAATCAATCCTAGTATTTATTTCACAGGGTTTTTAACTCCAAAATAATGTGTGCTTGAACAGGAGCAAAATCCAGTGCTAAAACTAAAATAAGAACATAAGATGCCATATTGGGTCAGATCTAGGGTCAATCAAGCCCAGCATCCTGTTTCCAACAGTGGCCAATTCAAGTCACAAGTTCCTGACAAGTACCCAAATATTAAATAGATCCCAAGCTACTATTCCTTATTGATTAATAGCAGTTTGTGGACTTCTCTAGAAAGGTATCCAAACATTTTTTAAACCAGTTACACTAAGTGCTGTAATCACATCCTCTGGTAAGAATTCCAGATCTTAATTATGCATTGAGTGAAAAAGAATTTACTCATATTTGTTTTAAATGAGCTACTTGCAAACTTCATGGAGTGCCCCCTAATCCTTTTACTGTCTGAAAGAGTAAATAACCAATTTATTTTACCTGTTCAAATCCATTCATGATTCTGTAGACATATATTACATCCCCCTTAGCCATCTCTTCTCCAAGCTGAATAGCCCTAACCTCTTTAACTGTTCCATGCCCCTTATCATTTTGGTCACCATTCTCTGTACTTTTTCCAGAGCAACTATAACTTTTTTGACCACCACAGTACACTGAATCGACGATTTCAATGTATTATCCACTATGATGCCTAGATCTCATTCCTGGGTAGTAACTATAGCAAGAGATATTTCTCCCTATATGCAACACCTTGCACTTGTCCACATTAAATTTCTTCTGCCATTTGGACGCCCAACCTTCCAGCCACAATCCACTTGAGATTTAACTACTCTGCATAATTTTGTGTCATCCGCAAATTTGATCACCTCACTTGTTGTACCCCTTTCCAGATCATTTATAAATATATTAAAAAGCACCAGTGCAAGTACAGATCCCTGAGGCACTCCACTATTTGCCTATGTAAACAGGCCATTTAATCCTACTCTCTGTTTCCTGTCTTTTAAACAGTTTACAATCCACAAAAGGACATCACCTCCTATCCTATGACTTTTTCATTTTCTTAGAAGCCTTTCATGAGGGACTTTTTCGAACACTTTCTGAAAATCCAAATACACCACATCTATCAGTTCACATTTGTCCACATGTTTAGTCACCCCTTCAAAAACATGTAGGAGATTTGTGAGGCAATACTATCCTTGGATAAATGATATTGACAGAGTCCTATTAAACTATGTCTATCTAAATGTTCTGTGATTTTTGTTTTTTTATAACAGTTTCCATGATTTTTCCCAGCACTGAAAACTGTCTCTGCAATGAGTATCTCGCCAACATCCTCTTCAGTAAACACCGAAGTAAAGTATTTGCTAAAATAGTCTCTTTCACCTCACTTTTAACCAGGCCAGCAATCGTTTGACCTTCCTTCCATCTTTCTTAATGCATGGAATAAATCGGGACTATATTTCTAAGAAGGTATTTTTTAACAATGCCACACTTGTTGCATACTTTTTAACCTTTGTAGCTGCACCTTTCAGGGTTTTTTAAAACTATTTTTCTCATTTTATCAAGGTTTCCCTTTTGAAACTTTAGTGCTAGAGCCGTGGATTTACTTACTGTCCCACTTACAGTCATTAATTCAAATCTGATCATGTTATGATCATTATTGCCAAGCAGCCACACCACTATTACTTCTTTCATCAAATCCTATGCTCCACTGAGAAGATCTAAAATTGCTCCCTCTCTTGTCGGTTCCTTAACCAATTGCTCCATCCAGGAACTTTATCTCTCTCACATGTCCTGATGTTACATTTACTCAGTCACTATTGGGGTAACTGAAATCTCCATTATTACTGCACTACTAATTTGGTTAGCTTCCCTAATTTTTCTTACCATTTCACTGTCTGTCTCATCATTTATTTATTTATTTATTGGTTTTTATATACCGCCGCTCATCAAAGATATCACGTCGGTGCACATAGAACAAAAATACGCAGTTGCGTGTACATATAACAATATAATAATAGCTGAATTGCACAATACATTAAAACAGTAACATATGGTATCAAGAACAACTTATTTAGCTAATAATAGATGATAAATTAGAGTAAGAATAACTGTGAATGCACAACTTTATCTAGTATCAGGGCAAAACGGGGTAGGGAACAAAATGGAACGGGAATGAAGGAGAAAGGGTCAGGAATGGAACGGGAATGACCAGGTGGACAGGGACAGGGACAGGGACAGGGAATGACCAGGTGGACAGTAGAGTACTCCTATGACTATAATCTTCCCCAACATACAAGGGATGTGCGTTTAGTCTCTTGCAGAATCTTTATCCTGTTGGACTCTTTGCCATCCCAGACATAAAGCACTATCCCACCACCAAGTTGCTCCTCTCTATCATTGTGATATAATTTATACCCTGGTTTAGCACTGTCCCATAGGTTGTCATCCTTCCACCATGTCTCTGAGATGCCAGCTGAGTCTATGTCATCATTCACTGCAATACACTTTAACTCTCCCATTTTACTTCTTAGACTTCTGGAATTAGCATACAAACATTTCAAAGTGTGTTTTTGTTTGTATTAATATTTTGCTTTTAACAGGGATAATTTGGAATCTTTTAGCTCAGGACATTCTTTACTTATAGGCACATGGACTACTTTTCTTATTATTGGAACCTCTCTGTTGGGATTCCCTAACTCTAATGCTTCATTAGATATATATATATATACATATATACATAGATACATAGAAATGACAGCAGAAAAAGAGCAAACGGCCCATCGAGCCTGCCCAGCAAGCTCCCACACTTATTTTCCCATACGTATCTGTTCACCAACCACCAAGTTCAGGGCCCTTGTTGGTAACTGTTTGATTCAAATTTCCTGCCATCCCCCTCCCATTTCGCAGAGAGTAATGTTGGAGCTGCATCAAAGGTGAGCATAAGGCTTAATGGTTAAGGGTAGTAAACGTCACATCAAGCAAGTTACCCTGATGCTTGTTTACCCAGACTGCACAGATCAATGCCTTATTGGATGTTGTCTGAATGTAAATCCTCTTTTTCCACATTTCCCCCTGCCATTGAAGCAGAGAGCAATCTTGGAGTTGCATTAACCGTGTGAAGGCTTATTGAGTAAGGGTAGTAATCACCAGGTAGTAGCCACCATTCCAGCAAGCCACCCCCATGGCTTTTCTCTTCATTCCCATAAAAGCTTGACTAGTATTTACTTTCTGCATCCCTCCTTATTTCTCCAAGCCATACTCAAACTTGCAAGCATCAGGCCTGCAAGCCCAGCCACAGGGGTGTGCTCTTTAGTATCCTTCAAAGATACCTCCCTCCAAACCATGTGCTGCTGAGCGATTGTTGGTTTTCCCCTTTGCTCTAATTTAAAAGCTGCTCTATCTCCTAATTAAAGAATTAGTGCCAGTAACCTGGTTCCACCTTGGTTAAGGTGGAACCCATCCATTCAGAGTAGACTCCTCTTTCCCAAAAATGTTCCCCTATTCCTTACAAAACTGAATCCCTTTTCCTTGCACCATTGTTTCATCCATGCATTGAAACTCTGGAGCTCTGCCTGTCTCTGGGGACTTGTGCATGGAATAAGAAGCATTTCAGAGAATGCTACCCTAGAGGGTCTGGATTTCATCTTTCTAACTAAAAGCCTAAATTTAGCTTATAGAACCTTCTCCCACATTTTCCTTTGTTATTAGTGCTCTCATGTATCACGTTAGCCAGCTCCTCCCCAGCACTGTCTAAAATCCTATCTAGGTGACGCATGAGGTCATGCAATGCCATGTTTAAAAAGGAATTATCAATTTCCCTGCAATGCAGGGAGGTACAGTAAAGGACAGACAGCTTAAGGCACATTTTCTTAATGCTGAAAAATTAACTCCTGGGTCAGAGCAAGAATAAAGCTTAACTGACATTTCTGATGGCCAGTGTGTTCTTTTGCTGTGCCCATGTATTAGTGCCTAGCTGCTTCTACCTATTACGATTTGGCCTCTCACTTCCGCTGCTAGTCTCCAATACCGTCTCGTGGTTTGTGGCCATTTCCTGTGCTTTGCGGTGGGTGGAACCTCCGTTGTGTAGCCTTGCGGCCTGAAGGCCGTCCTTGTCTTTCTCCTGCATGGCAGGCTGTGCCGCCATGCTTCCATGTGACTTGAAGCCGCTGCTGTTCCGCCTCTGCGGCCAGGAGGCCCCTGCCGCTGTTGGTTCTGCCCCCAGCTTCCTTTTGCAGCCGTCAGCCGCCGTCAGCTCTGGGTCCTGGTTTTGCAGCCTTGTAACTCTCCTGCTCCTCTTCGCAGCGCGGATCACCTCTGTCCCTGGTCCTGCCTCCTTAGGCGCACGGCCACGCCTCTCCTGCCATCTTAAAGGGTCCGTGGTGGGAGTAGTCCCACGGTCCCTCCTGATGATGTCATCCTGGGTGTTCCTTTTCAGCCCTATAAAGAGGGCACTTCATCAGTTCTTCATTGCCTTTGCAAGGAGCCAGTCTGCTCCTGGACTTCTCATCATTTCAGCTTCTCCTAAGCACTCTGTTCTTTGTGGGAATTCCTTGTCTTCGTCTATGGTTCCATGTCCTGGTCTCTTGTCGGATCCTGTGTCTCCAACTCTTCGGTTCCTGATGTCATTGACTTGATGTTCCAGATGTCCTGTTCTCCAGATGTCCTGATGCCCAGATGTTCCATCTCTAGGTGCCTCCTTCATGCTCTTGACTGAGTGTCCTGGGGGTCCGAAGTCCTGATGTCCTTGTATCCAGTAGAGATGTGAATCGTGTCCTCGATCGTCTTAACGATCGATTTCGGCTGGGAGGGGGAGAGAATCGTATTGTTGCTGTTTGGGTGTGTAAACTATCGTGAAAAATCGTTAAAATCGTGAGCAGGCACACTAAACCCCCCTAAAACCCACCCCGACCCTTTAAATTAAATCCCCCACCCTCCAGAACCCCCCCCCCCCCCAAATGCTTTAAATTACCTGGGGATCCGGCGGTGGTCCAGAACGGCGGCGGTCCGGAACGGCCCCCTCAATAGGATCGTGTTGTCTTCAGCCGGTGCCATTTTCAAAATGGGCGCCGCAAAATGGCGGCGGCCATAGACCAAAACGATTCGACGGAGGAGGTCGTTCCAGACCCCCGCTGGACTTTTGGCAAGTCTTGTGGGGGTCAGGAGGCCCCCCCAAGCTGGCCAAAATTTTCCTGGGAGTCCAGCGGGGTTCCGGGAGCGATTTCTTGCCGCGAATCATTTCTGTACGGAAAATGGCGCCGGCAGGAGATCGACTGCAGGAGGTCGTTCAACGGGGGTTCCGGACCGCCGCCTATTGAGGGGGCCATTCCGGACCGCCACCGTTCTGGACCACCGCCGGATCCCCAGGTAATTTAAAGCATTTGGGGGGGGGGGGTTCGGGAGGGTGGGGGATTTAATTTAAAGGGTCGGGGGTGGGTTTTAGGGGGTTTTAGTGTGCCGGTTTTCCTGCCCTCCCCTTTCCCCCGATTTACGATTTTTTAACGATAAATCGGGGGAATTGGTATTGTATCGTGGCCCTAACGATTTTTTGACGATTTAAAATATATCGGACGATATTTTAAACCGTAAAAAAACGATTCACATCCCTAGTATCCAGTAGGGATGTGCAGAGCAAAATTTTATGTTCATATTTTTTATGTCCGAAAGGGGGTCCCACTTGCGGCCAATATGGACATAAAAAAAATCCAATGAGTTGGGTATATGTACATATGTGCAAAAAAAAAATTTAAACCCCCTCACCCTCCTTAATCCCCCCCCCAGACTTACCACAACTCCCTGGTGATCGAGCGAGGAGTGAGGACGTCATTTCTGCAATCCTTGGCGAGAAGCATGTGACGTCGGTGGCACGTCGAGTGACGCGGCGTCACGTGATTCCCGGCGAGTTCGCGCCGGACGGCTCATTCGGCCCAAAAAGAACTTTTGGCCAGCTTGGGGGGGCCTCCTGACCCCCTCAAGCTGGCCAAAAGTTCTTTTTGGGCCGAACGAGCCGTCCGGCGCGAACTTGCCGGGAATCACGTGACGCCGCGTCACTCAGACGCGGCGTCACGTGATTCCCGGCAAGTTCGCGCCGGACGGCTCGTTCGGCCCAAAAAGAACTTTTGGCCAGCTTGGGGGGGCCTCCTGACCCCCCCAAGCTGGCCAAAAGTTCTTTTTGGGCCGAACGAGCCGTCCGGCGCGAACGAGCCGGGAATCACGTGACGCCGACGTCACGTGATTCCCGGCAAGTTCGCGCCGGACGGCTCGTTCGGCCCAAAAAGAACTTTTGGCCAGCTTGGGGGGGCCTCCTGACCCCCTCAAGCTGGCCAAAAGTTCTTTTTGGGCCGAACGAGCCGTCCGGCGCGAACTTGCCGGGAATCACGTGACGTCGCGTCTGAGTGACGCGGCGCCACGTGATTCCCGGCTCGTTCACGCCGGACGGCTCGTTCGGCCCAAAAAGAACTTTTGGCCAGCTTGGGGGGGCCTCCTGACCCCCCCAAGCTGGCCAAAAGTTCTTTTTGGGCCGAACGAGCCGTCCGGCGCGAACGAGCCGGGAATCACGTGACGCCGGCGTCACTCGACATGCCGCCGACGTCACATGCTTCTCGCCAAGGATTGCAGAAATGGCGTCCTCACTCCTCGCTCCATCACCAGGGAGTTGTGGTAAGTCGGGGGGGGGGATTAAGGAGGGTGAGGGGGTTTATATTTTTATTTTGGCTCAACAATCGCGATTTCCCACATATCGAACATATCTATGTTCGATATGTGGGAAATCCGATCGTTTATGTCGAATCAATTTTTTAAGTAAAAAAAAAATATGAGTTGCGTTTTACTAATGCGGTCAATCCGAATGCACACCCCTAGTATCCAGATGTCATTCTCCTCGGCAGCGCAAACCTCCGGAAGACCCTTGCTTTTAATGTTCCGAGTTCCAAGTTCCGAGGCTTGAATCCTGAGTCTTGTATCCTGTTCCCAATCTTCAGAGTACCTTGTGCCTGCTTCTGTCCTTGACCTAGATCCTGAACCTTTGTCCTCGTCTGAGCATCCTGCATCCGAGTTCCAAGCATCCTCATCTCGTCTGAAGTTTCAAGTGTCCTCATCTCGTCTGAGTTCCAAGTTCCAAGTGACTTTATCTCGTCCAAGTTCCAAGTGTACTTGTCTCATCCGAGTTCCAAATTCCAAATATCCTTTTCTCGTCTGAGTTCCAAGTTCCAAGTATCTTCATCTCATCTGTGTTCCAAGTTCCAGTACCATCACCTGTCCTCGACCTCTGTCCATCCTGTCGCATCTGCCGTTCCCAAGCGGCAGGTCCGAGAGGGCTATCGAGTAGGGATGTGAATCGTTTTTTGACGATTTAAAATATCGTCCGATATATTTGAAATCGTCAAAAATCGTTAGAGGCGCAATACAATAATAATTCCCCCGATTTATCGTCAAAAAATCGTAAATCGGGGGAAGGGGGAGGGGAAGGGGGGGGCGGGAAAACCAGCACACTAAAACAACCCTAAAACCCACCCCGACCCTTTAAAATAAATCCCCCACCCTCCCGAACCCCCCCAAAATGCCTTAAATTACCTGGGGTCCAGAGGGAGGGTCCCGGTGTGATCATTTACTCTCGGGCCTCCGGTGTGTTGTAGAAATCGCGCCGGCGCTACCTTTGCCTTGTCATATGACAGGTCAAAGGTAGCGCCGGCGCCATTTTGTTTTTTGTCCCCCGACGTCAGGAGCGTAGGAGATCGCTCCCGGACCCCCGCTGGACCCCCAGGGACTTTTGGCCAGCTTGGGGGGCCTCCTGACCCCCACAAGACTTGCCAAAAGTCCAACGGGGGTCCGGGAACGACTTCCTGCACGCGAATCATTTTTCCGTACGGAAAATGGCGCCAGCCATACAACTAGTGCAGATGGCTATTGTGAGCTACATGAAATAGATTATCAAGGAACATATTCACTGGTAATGAAAATTATAGTTTATATATTATTATTGGCTTTAGCAAATGAATAAAATTTAATTATGTGACAATTTGGTATGAAAACAGAGTATCTTCATGGAGAACTACAAGAAGAAGTTTACATTGAGCAACCTCTAGGGACTGATGAAGAGGACAAAAAGACTATAGTTTGAAAACTCAAAAAATCAATAAATGGATTAAAACAATCGGCTTATGCATGGTATATGACATTATACCAAATTCTACAGACAAAAGTTATCAACAAATAAAATCAGATGAATGTGTCTGTATACTGCGACAAGGAGAAGAATATGGTATACTATTTATGTAGATGCCATGATAGCAGTAAGAACAAGTGACAAGTTTCTACAAGAAGTAGAGATTTTTCAGGAGACAAGATTGAACTGAAAGATTTAGGAGAGCCAAATTGAATCTTAGGCATTGATATAGAAAGAAATACAAACAATAAACAATTGTCAATTAGTCAAAACAACTATATTTAAGAAATCCTAAAACATTTTGGCACAAGTGACTGTAAACCAGTATCAACACCCATTGAGCTAAACTATAAATAAAAATGAAGGTTTACAAGGAACAGATCATTCAGATGTTCCATATCAGACTTATATCGGAAGTTTGATGTATCTTTTACATGGAACAATAGTATATATACATTTACAGTTCATTTTCTGAACTGTTTCAATACTTGCTAGTCTCAGATATTTTCAAAGGAATAAAAGATAGTATTTTGTGTAGTGAAGTTACTGGAGAAAGAATAATTAGTTATTTAAATGCAAGTTGGAACTCTTGCACTCAAGATGGAAGATCTAGTGGAAGTTATGTATACAAGCAATTGCAAGCAGCAATTAGCTGGAAAGCTGTTAAACAACAGATGGTGTGCTTATCTACTTGTGAAACTAAATAGATCACTGTATGTGAAACTTTCAAAGAAAGAAAGTGGTTAACTAATATTCTGGAAGAACTTGAATTTAACAAGTACTGTAAAAATCATTTGACATAAAAACTTATAGCCAATCCACGATGACACTGGTGGAGAGTACAACTCAACATCAGCAAGCAAAACATATTACTATTAAATACTTATTCACAAGAGACTAAATGGAACAGAGGAACATTTCAACAGAGGAGCTGATCGCTGATATCTTGACCAATCCACTTCAAAAATATAAGAATTAATTCTGCATGCAAGAATTTGGACTCATTGAAGAAGATTACCATAGCAGGTGATATTCATGCAAGTGGGAGAGTGTTAGAAATATTTGTTTCTTGTTTCTGAGTGAGCTGAGCTGTTGCTTGCTTACAGCTCTGTTTTACTTTTTAATAAAAGTGTTAGAAGGTATTTTCTAATCTATACTATCTCCGTTGTGTCACAAAGATATGGGGTAAGTAGAGCCCCTTGAGATCATGGAAGTGCTAAAATGGATGTGTTTGCTTTAGCGCAATCATATTAGTGTCGCTGTGATAAATATTTATTTATTTATTTATTTAGAAGCTTTTATATACCGATGAACGTTGGGAACATCTCATCAGTTCACAGTAAACAAAATGCAGCTAACGAGCTTTACAGAGAACAATGAACAATCAATAATAGGTAACTAGCTTAACAGAGAACAATCAATAATAGATAACTAGCTTTACAAAGAACAATAAACCATCAATAAAAGGGGGAACAAGAGAGGGGCTGGTCAACTAGGGCAAATTGCAGAATTAAAACAAAGCAAAGTGACGTAAGGGAGGGATCAAACAATGAATAAAGACCATGGGATTAAGTAATACAGGAAGTCAAGTGCATTAACATAAGTTAGTATTCAAAATATAAGGCAGGAGAACATAGAATTAAAAGGGAGAAAGGCACTTATGAGTAAGCTTGTGTGAAGAGGGCAGTTTTCAGGTTCTGCTTAAATTTCTTGTGAAAGGGTTCCTGACGCAGGAAAGCGGGAAGTTGGTTCCACAAGACGGGTCCTGCCACAGCCCAGGCTCTGGTGGAGCAGAGTTTATAGTGCCTAGGGGAAGGGATAGGAAGTGTTGCTCTATGTTGCTGCCTAATGGGTCTGTTTGAACTGTGAAAGGTAAGGTGCTCCGGGAACCAGTGCATGTTTTGGTTATGGAGTGCTTTGGATGAGAGTGAGGGTTTTGTAAGTTATTCTTTCTGCGACAGGTAGCCAGTGAAGGTGTTTCAACACTGGGGTGATTTGATCGTTTTTGTGTGTGTTGGTGAGGATGCGTGCAGCGGCATTTTGGAGTAGTTGAAGTGGTTGGAGCGTGCTTTTGGGTAGATCTAGGAGCAGTGCATTGCAATAATCAATTTTGGAGAGAATGAATGCTTGTAGAATTGTGCGAAAATCGTTGAGATGTAGTAAGGGTTTGATTTTTTTGAGGGTGTGCAGTTTGAAATAACATGCTTTGATGGTGTTGTTAATGTATTTATTGAAGGCAAGATGGTTATCAATGATGACGCCAAGACTGCGTACCTGTTCACTGGAAGTCAAGGGGGGGGAGGGGTTGTGGCCTAGGTGCAGGGGAGGAGCAATGCCAGGGGGGGGGTGATGTGTAGTATCTCTGTTTTGGCAGTGTTGAGTGCTAGGAAGTTGTTTGTCAATAGTGTGTTAATCACCGATAGTGTGGATTTCCAGGTCTCAGTGGCTTTTTGTAATGTGTCTTTTATAGGAATGAGAATTTGCACATCATCAGCGAAAATGAAGTGCAGAAGGCCTATAAATATAAATATATCATTGCCTAAGCTTTCTCTATCCAGTTCTAAAATCATTTTCAACATGTGAACTATATTTAGAAGGATATCAATGCTAGCCTTCCAAATTTAGCATGATTTGGAGCATAGTCCCTTAGGGCTACCAGAAGACAAGCTTCATTAATATAATGCAAGTTGGGAAAACTCTTCTTTCCGTATACATACATAATTGTCATCTTGATTGAGTCTAGTGCACAATTAAACAGTGTTTCTCATCTTTGGGACTCATTTTAGTATAATTAGGTCAGACTTTCAGGATAACTTCTATATTCAACTTAATCTAGTTCTTACAAAAATACATCTCTTGAGTATTCCTTGTGGGTATCCTGAAAAGCAGACCTCTTTGGTTAAGGCCACAAAGACCAGAACTGATAATCACTGCAATAAAGGAGGAAACTGCAATATAATATGAAATGTTTATAAACTCTAAGAATATTATGCAGTAAATGAAAATCACTATATGCCTTGTACAAAGCAGTGAAGATAGGTTGTGCTTGACTGAGATCTAATTATACTAAATCAAAGTAGAAATCATGAAGATTTGGAAATGAAGCCAACACACTGTGCAGTATCTTGTTGTTTCTCTTTTATAATTGCTAACATGATATGATCTAGTTAGTTGATGCTTATTACACTAAATGGTCTAAGAGCAGTTAAAACTTTAAGGATAGATTTTAAAATGCGCGCGCGTATGGCGCACGCACATGGACACAGCTATTTTATAAAGTGTGTGTTGACGTGCACATGTTATAAAGTATGTTTCCCGCACGCACATGTGCGCCGGATTTTTATGTCTGTGCAAACATGTGCAGGCAGTTGGCCTGCTCTGTACACGGGGGGGGGGGGGGGGGGGATGGATTTTAGACTAATATACGCAACGACGCGAATAGGGCGCTTCCCCAGTTCGCTCCAATTATATTTGTACTTACTATTCCTCCAGAGCAGACATAAATTCCACGTGCCAGCCAGCTGCCGGCGCGTGCTTCCCCAGGCAGCGTCTAATGGCATTGTTTCAGCCTGCCTCCTGCCCCTCTCCTCCCCACCTAGACCTTGCCCCGGCCCGCCCCTTTCAGCAAGCCTGGCACTTGTGCACGTATTGGGGGATACGCGCATGGCCAGGCCCGTTCTAAAATGCACGCAGCACATGCAAGGCCCAGCCAAGCACATATCCCCCAATTTTTACTCACATGGGCATTTTAAAATGTGGGTATTATTATTTTCTGGACATATTACTAACCTGGTAGTGGTACACTGAAACTGCTGTTTGATTGTTTGTTTCAGAAATTCTTTCCAACTTCACAAATACAATGTTGCGTCCATCCGAGTTAGCAAGGACTTTGGTTTAGCTACTCTGACCGCTCTAAGCTGCTCGCTTAGACGCCTCGCTACCCTCCGGGGAATCTCGCTGCTGATGAAGCTCTAGGCACCCGCTCCTCGGGAGCCTCTCGCTTCCAACTATCCTTCTATTAACTTGACAACCGCTTCTCGGGGGTCTCTCTCTTTATTTCAGGATCTCCTGTACTATCAGGTACTCGCTCCTCGAGGGTCTACCAGTCCAGTATATCCTGCACTACGGACCTTTGGTCCCTTTGGTAGGGAAAAATTATTTGTGAAGTAAAACTTCAAGTGTTTCCATGAGGAAAAGTTGTGAGAAATTTCTCACAGAGCTCCTGACTGCGATGCTAACTGCAGTGCAAAAAAAAAAATAAATAAATAAGACTGAAGGGAGATACCTGTGGACAAAGGATAATGGCATGCTGGGCATGCTCAGTGCACTCAGTGTGCCAGTGTCAGTCAAAGCTTTCTAGAAACTTTGACAGAAAAGTTTTCCGTGATAGGGCTCCGTCCACTGACGTCCACTGATGTCATCCACATGTGAGGACTACCATCCTGCTTGTCTTGGGAGAATAAATAAAATTTCTTTTATAAGATGAATCACTAGTGGAGATCAAGGACAAAACAGAAGCATGTTTTGCTTATCAGTTTTTAATCTCAGTATATCAGCTCCAGCTAGAAAAGAATTGGTGTTGGAAGAAATCATCCTTGGATATGAGGTTTGAGAAAGTTTTGCAGTAGACTCCAAACGAGGTGGCAGTCACCTGTAATGTGGGCATGCAGGACCTCACTCGCTCGCATCCACCCCCTTACAATCCAATAATCACAGACACATTTCATTGTGGGTAAAACAAGGCCGCAGCTTTAATCATTCAGTGGTCCGAGCTTATATCATAACATTAACACAAACAACTAGGACTTTGGTATTGCCCACCCCCCACCAGACTATCCGCCACCTTCCGGCAGGATAGCCTAACCAGCCTCTCTGTTACGCTCTTTGGCCCCAACACGCCAGGTTCCGACTCCTGCCACACTCTCCTGCAAGGAGCCAACCTGGGTGGACTCCCGCCTCCAACTTGCAAGGAGTCTGGCCAAGCAGCCCCCGCCTCATCCGGCAAGGAGCCAAACCCTGACAACAGCCCTCAGTTGTCAACCACCGTCGGCTTTACCAAAATCCAAATAACTTAAACAATATAATTGAACAGTTATGGCTCGGACCAACCGCCCCCGCTGCGACAAATCCCCCAACAAAACCGCAATTCCCCAACAACAATCACATAGAACTAAGGGTGGGTGGGAGGGTCGCGTGAACCTGCTAACCCCTCTCGCTCGCCAGCTACCGACTGAAGCCCGCGTTAGCACAACTGCTTAACCAGCAGTTTGAATTTCCCTCCCCGCCTATCCCAGTCCTCCACGCTTACCCCTCCTACCCCCCCCCCCTCCGCTCCCTGAGCCAATCCCTGCATTCCACGACCCTATGACACGCTCCTTCTATCCCCCTCCCCCCCCCCTCGTCGCGTACACCACGCCGCAGACCTACTCACGTCCCTACGTCGCTTCACCCCGCCTAACCCACCTTCCCCCCCCCCCCCCCCAACCACACGCGCCTCCGAAGTGGGCCTGCGCCCACATTACGCCGTCCAGCCAGACACGGGGTCCGGCTGGTCTTCCAGTATATTCCTTTTGTTTTAAATTTAGACCAGGGGTGAGCAAACAGGGGGGGGGGGGGGCAAGGGGGGCTTGAACAATCCTGAAGGGGGGCCCACTGGCTGCCCACTCCAGGAAGAAAAGAATGGCTATGCTGTCGAGTCTTGGTGCTGTGGAAGCACTGCAAGCTCAGAAGGAAGGTAGCTGCCAGGATGTAATGACATCATTACAACCCTGCCACAGAATAGCTATGTGTCTCTGTCCGTGGGTCAAGGGGAAGAGCTGCTTTAGTTGTGGTGGGCCCAGATAGAGCTCTGCTTACTCTGTGGCAGATCCAGACATGGGATCAGCCACTGCAGCGTTCCACAACCCAGGAAGAGTTGCCACCCTGAGGCCTCGTCCCAGGAGGAATTCCTGCTGCTGCCAGGTCCTTACCCAGGGAGAGAGTGATCGCAGCCGTTGCCCGCCGGGGGAAAAGGAATGGTGAGATTGGGGAGGGGAATGGGCAAACAGGCCAGAGAAAATGAGGAAGTGGAGGTAGGGAAGGGCGAGTAAAAGCAAAAAATGTAAAAAAGTTAAATAAGCAAGTCAATTCATGAGAAAATAAAAAAGATGAGAAAACTAAGAAAAATGCAAAAATAGAAATGTAGGAAAAATTATTGAACACAGTAAAAAAGCGAGAAAATAAAGTTTGGTAAGGTGAGATGGAGTTTTGACTAGCATCTAAGTTGTTTGAAAAATGTTTTAGCCTTTATCATTTGTCTGTGATGTGTGGCCTGTGTCTGGGTGTGGTAAAAGATCTGTCTCTCTGTGTTTGTCTGGTGTGCTTTAGTCTGCGTGTGTGGTCTATGTCACTGCGTGTGATGTGCTTTGTCTGGGTATAGTGTGTCTGCCTGTGTTTGAGTGTGATGTGCCACTGCCTATGACTCTCTCTGTGTCTGCCTGTGGTGTATCTGTGTGTCTGTCTTCTGCCTGGGAGTGGTGTGGGGGGGGGGGGGGTGTGATTGTATTTCCGTCTAGGAGTGGTATGTCTGAGTCTCTGTGCCTATGTGGGTGTTGGGTTTCTGTTTGTCTTTGGGTGTTTTTGTTTTTTCCGTGTCTGGGTAATGGGTATCTGTGATTCTGTGTGTGGAGTCTGTAGGTCTGTCTGGGTATCTGTTTTGCTCTCTGTCCATCTGTATGGGATCTGTGTCTCTCTGAGTACGAGGTATCTGTTTCTCTCAGTAATGGGTATCTGCCTCTCTGAGCTTACTCCTTCCAGCAACTTGAAGAGAAACAAAATGGGGGCTCTGAGCCACTGGTTGGCAGTGTGACTGCCTGGTGAATATCTTTTACATGTGTTTGTGTGAGTGTGTATTTCTATCTATCTATGTGTGTGTTAACCCATGTTGAGGGTCCCAACCAATTGCATGAATGGAAGGGTGGGCCATGGCTCTATAAATTTGCTCACTCCTGATTTAGACCATCAGAGTAGTCTTAGTTAAAAATTACTGATTTCAAGAGATCAAAGAGAGAACATTTTAGCTGTCAAGGAATAAGAATAAAAGATTGAGTAAATCAAAAGTGAAAGTACCAATTATTTCTTGACAGAGTTAAAACTTTTTTCTATGTAAAACTTTATAGTGAATTTTTTGAACATTTTTTTTTTGTATATGTTGAAAAGCTTCTTTCTATCATGAATACACTTTGGTATAATTGTGAACATAAATCTTTCTTCCAATTTTATGAAAAGCTGAAACCTGAGGATTTCTCTAGCACAACTTCCTTTTATAATGGGCTAGGTTAAGTCAAAAAGTATCAGCAAAATGTTCATAGAAACATAGAAATATAGAACATGATGGCCATGGGGCAGATCTTTAAACCTGCGTGCGGGCGTAGATTTGTTCACGCCACACGGCGCGAACAAATCTACGCCCGATTTTATAACATGCGCGCGCTGCAGTGCGCATGTTATAAAATCCAGGGTCGGAGCGTGCAAGGGGGTGCACAATTGTGCAACTTGTGCACGCTGAGCAGAGCAGCCTTCCTCCGTTCCCTCCGAGGCACACCCCCGAAATCGGAGCGGCCTCAAAGGGAACTTTCCTTCCACACTCCACCCCCCCCGCACCTTCCCCTCCCTTCCCCTATCTAACCCGCCCCCCAGCCCTATCTAAAAACCCTCCTTACCTTTATCGGGAAAGTTACGCTTGCCTCTGGGCAGGCGAAACTTACGTGCGCCGGCTGGCTGCCGGCGTGCCAGCCCCCGGCACAGTGGCTGTTCCGGAGGCCTCGGTCCCACCCCCAGAATACCCCTTTTTCGAAGCCCCGGGACATACGCACGTCCTGCGGCTTGCGCATGCCGCCGAGCCTATTCAAGATAGGCTCGGCGCGCGCAGGGGCAGCTTGGGGCAGCTTTTCAGGGGTTATGCCCGTATGTTCTGTGCGTAACCCTTTGAAAATCTGCCTCCATATGACTCATTCAGACTGCTTATCCATATCTCTTGCTCGGCTTTATGGTTCCTTCCTCTACCTCAGAGATCTTCTGGGCTTGTCCCATTCTTTTTTTGAATTCAGATAATGTCCTTGTTTCCACCACTTCCACAGGGATACTGTTCCATGCATCCTCTCCTCTTTCACCATCCTTTCTCTAAAGAAGTATTTCCTGTAAGTATTCCTAAGTCTACCCCCTTTCACCCTCTTTCCATGACCCCTCGTTCCAGAGCCTCTTTTCTGTTGAAAGAGACTACCTCCTGTGCCTTTATTCCTTGGAGATATTTAAATGTTCAGTCGTATCTCTCATTTACCTCCATTCCTCCATGTTTAGATGTGTGCATATTTAGATTTTTAAGTCTGTCCCTCATATGATTTATGGAGACAGACTTCAAGATCTAGCCATGCATACCATTAGCCTTTTAGCAGTTGCCCTCTGGACCGATTTTATTCACTTTATATCCTTTCAAGGGTGCAGTCTGAAGAATTGTACACATTGCTCTAAATGAGATCTCATCTCCTTTTTCCTGCTGGCTATTCCCCTCCCTAATGCACCCCCAAGCATCCTTCCAGCTTTGGCTGACACTTTCTCTACCTGTTTGGCCACCTTAAGATCATCAGACGTGATCAGTCCAGAAACCCACTCTTGTTTTGTGCATTGAAGAACTTCCTTTTCTATACTGTACTGTTCCCTTGGCTTTTTGAAAACCCAAATGCATGATCCTGCATTACATTGTAGCTGCCAGACCATGGACCATTCCTCAAGCTGGCAGAATCTTGGGGCAGCAAAGAGTGCAAAAACACTCCTGTGGCAGCCACTTCACCCAGCCATCAGACCCAATATCAGCAGCATGTTTTTGATGTCCTGCCCTCAGGATTCTCCTGTAAGCAGGAAGAAAAGAACAGCGCAGGACGGTTTCAATGACATGCTGCAGGGGGTGCGCACCCCAAGGGCAGAATGTAAAGAACCACGGCAGCATGGTTTTGATTATGTGCTTGAGGGGTTCCCACCCCCCACAGGCAGAAGGAAAGAACCATGGCAGCATAGGCTTGATGATATTCCCGTGGGGTTCCCATCCCCTCTGGGCACAAGAAAAGAACTAAGGTGGTGCAGTCTCGATGTCAGGCACGTCAGATTACCACCACCACCCCCCCCCCCCCAATGGGCAGGAGGAAGAGCTTGGCAAGGAAGAGGAGGAGGAGGAGGAGTGGAGGCCAGTGCAGGCCAGGCAATGAAAGAAAAAGGAAGGGGGGCCAAGGGGAAGATGAGAGAGTGAGACCTTTCCCTTCATCTTCAGTCAGCTAAGCGCCCCTTCGCTTCTGTTCTCTTTCGTCTCCTCCCTTCTTAGTGAGATGAGAAGGGAGGGCAATTGAGCTGAGTGAAGGGGAAGGGAAAGGGGGCAGTCATTGTGTCAGCGGGAAGGGAAGAGAGGGGAGGGGTTGTGAATCAGAAGAGGTGTGAGTGAGACGAAAGAGAATGAGCTGAGTGAGGGAAGGAAAGGGGTGAGAAGGGAAAGAAGCAATGGGAAGGATATATAGTGAAGTGGAAGAGGGGCCTGAGAGGAAAAGGGTGCAAAGTAAAGAGGGAGCATAAATGTATGGGGGAATAAGAGTGGGAGAGAGTGCAGGGCCTGTAGAAGCACAAGGCAAACTAGAGCACCACAATTATTGAGGCACATTCGCTGTGGCCAGAAGGTGTAAGAGAAACCTTACCTCATGTAGCCATAAGAAAGGAGAAGGAGAAGTGTCAGCCCATGCCCTGAGAGGAAAGAGGGGCAGTCCCATCAGCTGGGTGGGCTTAGGGTGGAGACCACTGCAGTTTGTGCATTGCAGAGGTGGAAAAAAGTGTGTGTGTATGAGCGTGTGAGAGAGTGGGAGCAAGTGTAGCTGGGTTTGTGACAATGAGATTATGTGTGTGTGTATATGAAAGAGAGAGGACAAAGTTTGGAGGGTGGCCAATGTAACCCCAATATATAAAAAAGGCTCCAGGGGCAATCCGGGTAACTATAGACCAGTGAGCCTGACTTCAGTGCCTGGAAAAATAGTGGAAACTATTCTCAAGATCAAAATCGTAGAACATATAGAAAGACATGGTTTAATGGGACACAGTCAACATGGATTTACCCAAGGGAAGTCTTGCCTAACAAATCTGCTTCATTTTTTTGAAGGGGTTAATAAACATGTGGATAAACATGAACCAGTAGATATAGTGTATTTGGATTTTGAGAAGGCATTTGACAAAGTCCCTATGAGAGGCTTCTAAGAAAACTAAAAAGTCATGGGATAGGAGGTGATGTCCTTTCGTGGATTACAAGCTGGTTAAAAGACAGGAAACAGAGAGTAGGATTAAATGGTCAATTTTCTCAGTGGAAAAGGGTAAACAGTGGAGTGCCTCAGGGATCTGTACTTGGACTGGTGCTTTTCAATATATTTATAAATGATCTGGAAAGGAATATGACGAGTGAGGTTATCAAATTTGCGGATGATACAAAATTATTCAGAGTAGTTAAATCACAAGCGGATTGTGATACATTACAGGAAGACCTTGCAAGACTGGAAGATTGGGCATCCAAATGGCAGATGAAATTTAATGTGGACAAGTGCAAGGTGTTGCATAGAGGGAAAATTAACCCTTGCTGTAGTTACACGATGTTAGGTTCCATATTAGGAGCTACCACCCAGGAAAAAGATCTAGGCATCATAGTGGATAATACTTTAAAATTGTCAGCTCAGTGTGCTGCAGCAGTCAAAAAAGCAAACAGAATGTTAGGAATTATTAGGAAGGGAATGGCTAATAAAACGGAAAATGTCATAATGCCTCTGTATTGCTCCATGGTGAGACCGCACCTGGAATACTGTCTCATGAGGTTGGGGCCGCCATTGCATTAAAGGGCCACTCACTGCGTTCTTTTATCCTGCGGTATTTGGCTGTGAGACAAAAGAATGCGCCAGACAGCCATAATACTTTTTCAGGGGAGGGGTCCCACTATTGCAGCAACACCCCCCACTATAATGGGACCCCTCCAGCAATAAAACATCGTGGCTTGATCTGGCTAAGTGCCAACCACTGAATCGAACTGTATATTCAGCCACCGCCCCTTAGCTTTTAATATTGAATGTTCTATTTGTCAGCTATTTTCTAATAATATTTTTTTAGTATGCCTTTACTATTAAGATTAATATTTTATATTTCTTGATTGTATTGTTTAATGTTTTATGAGAAATGGTGATGTTTTACTTTGTTGCACTACATATAGAATATGTAGTGATCCCTTATTCTGTATTCGGTAAGAGTCTATCTGAGTTCTGCATATGTGACTGAGGTGAAGTATTTTGCTACTATGTAGTGTCTGTGTAGGGATCTTTACCAGCCTGGCTTGTTTTGTTTTCCTAATAGAAGATTCATTGGTGTTTTAGGGCCTGGTGTAATATCTGCACTGTTGCATTTCATAGGTAAGCTTGTTAGTGTTTGAGTTTTGGTAGTTAGTGCTGTTTTCATATGGGAAGTTTGCTATATTGTAATTTGTAATTCAGTTTATTCATAGTTTTCTGGGGGACAAGTCCCCCACCTAATGCACTTTAAATATTTCAAATACCATATGGGTTCCAGGTGTCTTTTTTGCAGGGTTTTCTGGTTGGCACCACAATAGTGCATCTAAATGTAATATATTTTATATACCGACATTCGATCTGAAATATATCATAAGTTTACATGCAGGTATTGCTCTATCCCCAGAGGGCTTATAATCTAAGCTTTGTACCTGAGGCAATGGAGGGTAAAGTGACTTGCCCAAGGTCACAAGGAGCGACAGCAGGACTCGGACCCTGGTCTTCTGGTTTGTAGCCCACAGCTCTAACCACTAGGCTATTCCTCCTTCTAAGTGATGTTTTACCTTAGAAGACTGTATTTTGTCCTTTTACATATAAAATCTATTAGAAAGAAATTAGTAATTTTGTATCGGCAGGGCTAAGGGGATAGGCACAAGGATACAAGATTCACTTAGGGCACCTAATAGCCTTCCATCAGTCATGAGAGTGTGTCATACACAGACCCCCACTATTCATTCATTTCCCACTTTTCTAGAGGGCAAATGCTGGGGAAAGGTGGGAACAAGTGGTAAGGTTCCTGGGAGAGTGAAATATCATTCACACTCTTTCTGGGAATTCTGACCCTCCTCTCCCCTTCCCCAGTATTTCAAATAGCCAAAAGAGTTAAGACACCAAGGGGTCAACCCTCTCCTCTTTTGCCCTCTCGCTGATTTGACTTGTGCCACGCCTTGGGGAAAAGTATTTCTTTCCTTGCCTCAGGAAGCAAATTAGCCCTGTTCACCAGATTTCTCCTCATGTTCCCAAACCTTCCAGTATGGCTACCCTGTTGCAGATTTTGGTATTATCCATAAAAGGAAACCTTGATTTGTATAGCCTTTCCACAATATCACTAACGAAAATGTTGAAGTGAACTGAACTGAGGACTAATCCCCTTTCTTCAGAGTCAACTCCATTTACCTCTACTTTTTGTCACCACCCAATTAACCAGTTTCTAACCCATTCAATTACTTTAGGGCCCATTCCCAGGGCACTCTCTTTATAAGCCATCAAATGGGAACCATGTCAAAGGCCTTACTGAAACCAAATGTACTACATCTAGATCTAACTCTCTGGACACCGAGTCGAAGAAATGTATTAGATTCTTCTAATAACAATGGTAGAACTATGCTGCCTTGGTTCTGTAATCTATTGGATTCCATACACTGAATATTGTTTTAGCAGCAATTCCATTAATTTTCTAACCGAGGTCAGGCTAATCGGCCTGTAGTTCTCAGGCACCACCTTGACTTCACTTTTGTGAAAAGGAACTACACAATTTGTGGCAACCCACCTCCCTAGAGTGCACAAAAATGGTCCTGCATGGTCTGAAACCTCCCCAGTGAATAAAGGGCCCACTGCAGGCTGACTAACCCACCTCTTCCGTACCTTCTCTGAACTGGAGACCTCTTCCATTGGGTGGTGCTCTTCCAAGAGCTTCTAAGAAAACCCCAATATCCCCATGTACCCTTCCCCTCTCAGAGCTTCCAAGGGTGCTCCAAGCCACCAGATTCTCCCATTATACCCCAGATCCCTCCTGCCAGGTCTTCCAACCCCACCCACCTCATCTGATGCAACATAGCATCAGATGGAAAAAAGAGAGATACTCGCTGCCTCCTGCCCCATTTGCTTCAAATGTGAAAATGGTGCTGACTAACCTGATACTCTGCTGTGCTTCACTTTTAACACATTATTCACTATTGGGGTAATTTTAAACTCATGAATGCACATACAACACGGGTTTAAACATGGCTCTTTATAAAATTGTATGCTGCACATACAATTTAACACATAATTAAATGCACACAAATAATAGGCATTCTGGGGGATGGAGTTTGGGGTGGAGCTTTTTTTTCTGCACATATTTGTAATTTTGAAAAGAAGGCATGTAAATTAACCCACCCAAGCAGTTACATCTGCTCTGAGCAGTGCGCTCAGAGCAGATGTAACTATATGCAGGTGCATTTATGAGTGTTATTTCAGTTAATATTCAAAACAAATGTATATATATAAGTTCATTTTGAAAATTATCCTAATTTATGCATTTTGGTAAGTTATGAATTATGAGGGGTGTTATAAAATTACCCTTAAAAACATGCTAAATGCACTGCAACAAGATGCTTTTTTAACGCCCTTTAGTCCATCTTTGCCCTATTCACCCCTATTTGGCTTTGAGCGTAGCCCCTGCTTTGGCTCTGAATAACAAATATATTTATTTTTTTTTACCAGTCTTCTCAAATAGCTATTTGCTTTAGCATCCTTTCCAGTCTCAAAAGGATGAATCAACTCATAATGAAGTATTTTTTTGGCAATTTCAAGCAACCACAACAGCAGGCTTATAAAAACAACTGCTTGGAAGCTACGAATGAGTTTAAAATGCGTTCTGTGTCAATTCTGAAGGCACTTGAGTAAATTGATATTGAAACAAAACTGGAATACATTTCAAATTTTCTGGCAGCAATGTCAAATGAGGGCTGCAGTGTACTCAGCTAAGAAAACATCCTCTGCTTTCATGCCTCATTACTCATACACCTCTTCCTCTTTTTCTCCCCTCTCCCTCAGATTTAGCAACTTGCTCTTAAAATGTCTGTGGTTTTCCTTTGAATTATGACAAAAGCCCATTTATGCAATCTAAAGAAACTGAGCACTGTAATTTAACGTAAATCTGAAATAATCCTGTAGGAACCCTAAGCTGCTTTAAATGAGGGCACTGATTTGGCACCTATTTGCCGCATGTGCTTGACACAAGCCATTGTGTCTAATGTACATATGGAAGGGTTATGCAAATTCTGACCTTTGCAACCCCAGCGCTGTAACCTATTGCAAGCCAAAATAGACAACTGTCTGAAAATTGGAAGTGGGACTAATATCTTGAAAACTCATTGCAGTTGTGGTGCTCTTCTTGGAATGGCAGCAAGCCAGCAGCAAACTTTAAAGAGAAAAACTGCTGCCAAACCTGGCATATGTAGGAGAGGATGTGGGAGAAGAGTTGAAATGAAAAATAACAGAGGATATGCATGTTCCCCGATAAGAGTTGGATGGGAAGGAATAAACAGTGAGCTCTAGCAAAGGAAAAAAAAAACAGAAAAAAAAAAGTTTATGAAGTTGCTAAGCTGCATAGGATGTTGTATAGGTATTGGCACTGATGGTCAGAGGAAGGGAGGATTGAATAAAGAAAAGGTCTCGAAAACAAGAGCTTAAGCAGAGTTTGGTAAACAATCCATCATTGGTTTCTTACTGCTTTAGACTTCAATACTTGGTATTAATAGATTCAAAGGCAAGAAAACAGATTGAAAAATGTTTTCAACAGTTTAGAAACTGGAAAGGAGACGGTGGCAAAAGTCATATAGGTATTTTATGCACGAGCCTATGTCTGAAAAGCAGTTTCTTGGGGAGCATGTATAGCTACTAATAGACTGAGAAGAACATTAAGGGGCTAATTTTTAAAAAGATTTACACGCTTAAATCTGGGTTTTACATGTGTGAATACACTTATGAGGGAAAAGCCAGCAGTAAGTTGTATGCTTTGTTAAAATCCAAACACCCGCTATGGCTTAGCAAGGTACTTAACAAGGTGATAAACTGCTGGCATAAAAGAGCAGCATGAAACATACCAGACATTTTTTCCCACATATGTAATTTAATTTCTCCATCATTCAGTGACAGCTACCCTACCCATGAAGGTACTGTATTGGTGCCTTACTGGTAAACTACACTTTTTCCTTACATACAATAATCATTGCTTAAAATCTATACCTTTGAAAGCAAAGCATGATAGGCCTGGTAGGGCAGATGCAATGGGAAAAGCAGATTTATATGGTCCATAGAAAGGTCACATCTCTGCCAAACCAATTTAACAGGACTCTGTTCAGGACATCCTCAATAGTCATGTCATACAGAGAAAATATTTTTATATATGCCACCACATTCTTCATCCACATTGGGACAGTGACCTATATATAAGTCCACCTTACCTCCTGCTAATTCTGTTCTGTACAGGGATATTGCATACAATAAGACTTACTGATAACTGTGGCATATAGAAAGGACATGTAAAGCAATAAAGGGTAATTGTGTATAATTATAGAATTAAAAAAAAACCTTCAGGGAATTTAAAATACAATAAATCTATTTTAATTGATATAACAAAATATTATAGAAACACATATATCAAATAAACAACCTACTTAAAAAACAAACTCATTTATTTATTTTCAAATACAAGCAAATATATACCATATACAAAATTCATACAAATCACACCTCATACAAATCCTACAATCAAAAATAAAAATAAAAAAATACTTATATACTCATATAATAAAACCATTACTTTGAAGTATCACAATCAAAGACTAAAGAAAAAAAGTGGACACTCATCCAATTATTTCTCTTTTCAATCAGCTTCTGATCTCACAGGTACATAAGAATTTATCTGTAGCCCCCTTGGTATGGGCTGGAGAACCATGAATCTTCCCTACCTCCTAATCTATCCTAACTGCTGGATACCCCAAAATCCTCCAGCCAGGGGCATCAGGGCTCTCATAGAATAAAGATCTCAAAAGTAAGTCCAAAAATAAACAACTGAATCACTCCTACTCTATTGGCTCCTAACTCAAAGTGCCACACTGTGAAATGTTGCAAGCTGCTTTTATAACAGCGGAGGGCTGGCCATTCCATCAACCTCAGTGCAGGAGCTGTTCCAAATGATGCATCCCTTTTCTACTATTTTTTCTATCTTAGCTGAATGAGTCCAAGACTAGGGCTATATAATGATGCGCCCAAAGGTTCAAAATATTTGTTTACATAAGTTTTAAGCACATAACACAGTTGGAGCCAGAATAAAGACAGGAGGCACTGAATCTTCCAGTTCCTTTTTTTTTTTTTTTAAGTTCTGCATTACATACATGTATGGCAGGATGTGATCTTAATAAGCATTAATGCTATGTATTAAAAATATGATGGCTGTGTACAAAAAACAGAAAAAATGGTTTAAAAAAAAGGAAAAAGTAGTAATAAAAATCCAATCAATTTTTCTGTTACCATACATAAGAATCAAATAAAAACAATATATAAAGCTAGTGTCAGCCCTTAATAGAGAGATGTGATCCATGCAGAAAACAAAAGAAATACTAGGCAAATCTCAACACTATATATATATATATATAGAGAGAGAGAGAGAGAGAGAGAAAGAAACAATAGTAAGGTAGTACAAAATCCAGGGATGCTATAATCTAGAATAACACAAATATGAACACTGATATATACATTTAACTTAATAGTTAATATTGTAAACAATGAAGGCGAAAATCCTTATCATCCTGAAAAAAAACCTTTTTTATTTATTCATCAACCATTCTGTTATTTAAACAACCATAAAATAAAGCCCTCAAAATATTTAAAATATGTTTTTAACAAAAGAACACAACCCTGAAACACATAGATGGCCCAATGCAGGACTAGATCATGTAGATGGGATTTAAGTCCTCATGAATAGCATTATCACTGTAGGTTTAACAAACTGCGAGTAACTTCTCTTTGTTGACTTCAGTTACTTTGATTCTTGAATGCCCTGAAGGCATGGGATATAACTGATGTTGAGGAAGAGTAGTTACTCGCAGCTTGTTAAACCTACAGTGACAATGCTAGTCGTGAGGACTTATACCATCCACATGATCTAGTATCTATCTAGTCCTGCATTGTTTAAGGACTGTGTTCTTTTGTTAAAAATATATTTTAAATATTTTGAGGGTTTTATTTTATGGCTATTTAAATAACACATATTGGTTGATGAATAAATAAAAAAGATTTTGTTCAGGATAAGCATTTTTGCCTTAATTGCAATATTATCTATTAAGTTATATGAATGCATGAGTGTTCATGTTTGTGTTATTTTGGATTATATATATATATATATATATATATACATCAGAAAAATAGCAGAGATACCTAAATTTTATATACTGTGACAACCAATAGGCACTACAGTAAAACCCAGATGGAGAAATATTAAGTGAAAAACTATCTCTGCTGTTACCTACAGTCTTATTTCTAAGGAAAGATTTCAAATGAGAGAAGTTCTAGAAAATGTATCTTATATCCTGAAGTTTAATAAGGCACTCACAAGGAAACCTAAGTAAAAACTGGGCATTAAAGAGCAAAGCCTCTTGGCATAATAAAAGAAACTGTTTCCACTTACCTCATTAGTTATAAAGATATCAATAAAGATCTAAATTTGAAGCCACTGAGGTAACTCGAGCAGTAGTAGCTTAGGAGCAGCCAGAGGAAAAAGGAGGCAAACACTGGCTGTTCCTTAAGTGAAGTTTCTTTACAGTGAATCAAAAGCACAGTATAAAGCAAAACAAATGAATTAGGTAGCTTATCTTGAAGTTCAGGTTTCTCACAAATAACACAGCAGAGTACAAAATAAAACAATTTAGGCAGCTCACCTTAACTGCAAGCAAGTCACAATCTTTAAACAGAACAGGTCTTAAACTCCCTGTCACTCTCAAACTTTAAACATTGCAAGTCTTAGCCTAGGGTGGGTCTCTGTCTCTTTCCCAGGGCCTGCTTATCCATTCTAGGCCCTAAGGTCTTATATTCTGGTGAAAGGCTCCTCCTTTCACGCAGGATTCCCTGTGGGTCTGAACCTTAAGACCCGGTGAGACTGCTATGTCCAGTCCCGTAAGGTGGTCTGAGGGAGTTTTCTGTATACTCCCTCACAGCCCCATAAAATGTTCCTCTTTCAGTAAGGTTCATGTGCATAAGAGACCAATAGATGTGGCTGTAGTCATATATTCTTGTACTGGCTTTTCTATCAACTGTCACATCCAAACTTTCATCCCACAAGGGACTCTTCTACAGCCTTCTTTTTTTTTTAATCCTCTGGAGAAAGTAAAAACTCTTAAAAGTCAATGGAAATGACTCAACTGGCATGTTCAAAAAATCTAACTTACTTCGTGAACATCTGCCCAGGGAAAATTACTGATGACTTTGGAAAATTCAGGAGCCCTGAGGCATTACATTATAAAAATAAAGCATTTTTCCAACTTTGCTTGTGTCTATGTGAACTTTATTTTGGATTCTTTTCAGGTGGCTAAAAGGATCTCAGGTATCACTACACAGGGAGAGACTTTCATGATGGGAAGACAGGACAAGAGATTGTTGCGCCGGAGGTGGACCCTTGGGCCGAGGTGGGGTTGACGCTACCCATAGGTGCTGATGGACAGAGGCTGGCTGGTGCTTCCGCAATACCAGCCCTCGTTCCCCGCGGGTTGAGCCTTTGGGTGCTGGGGCCGGCTGGACTTAGGTGGCCTCCGTCAGTGGTCATCGATGTGTGGATTGAGGTCAGCCCAGAGGCAGCAACTAGTGTAGGTATCAGTCTGTACTGGATGAGATGGAGTCCTGGAGATCCGGGTGCCAATAGGATCACAGTTTGACAGAAGGCGCCCGAGCAAGAGCAGGCAGAAGCCTGAATGAACCACGTCCAGGACAAAAGCTGAAGAGGCGTCTTGAAGCAAGCTGGGATCAGGGCTGGCGGCAATCTGGAAGCAGTGACAAGCAAGGCTGAGGTCTAGATGAGGAGAGAGTCAAAAGGTTGGTCAGATGAAGCAGAAGTCCAGGGCTGGAGAGAAACAACGGCGTAGTCAGGCAATGCAGAGGTCTGGAGCTGGAGAGAGGCAATGGAGTAGTCAGGCAATGCAGAGGTCCGGGGCTGGAGAGAGGCAATGGAGTAGTTAAGCAATGCAGAGATCCAGGGCTGGAGAGAGGCAGCAGAGTGGTCAGGCAATGCAGAGGTCAGACCAGGTCAGCAATCCGAAGGAGAGACGAAGGAACAGGAACACAGGAACAAGGAAACAGGAATGAAGGCAATCAGGATCATGAACCAGGAACTGAAGAGGCAACGAGTATTCGACTAGCGAGGGGACCTGTTGCAAAGGCAATTTGAGAGAGTGGAGCCCAGGCTTATATACTGGAGCTCTGCTGAAGTCATCATCCGGGGCCGTGGCCAGGTTCCCGCCACGGGCACTATTTAAAGACTAGCTGTGCACATGCATGCGCCTAGGGAGGGGCACGGCGCTGGTTGGGACGGCATCTCTCCATAGGCCACATGGAGTGGCCCGAAGCAGAGCATCAGGAGCTGCAGCAGAGCCGGAGGCACCAGGGGTGGCCCAAGGACAGAGCCGGTGGCCCACAGCCGCCAGAGACGAGGGAAATTTAAAGGGCTCGGTGGGGGGGGGGGGGGGAACCCATGGCACTTACTGATGACCTCACACATCAAGTCCTATAAAGGACTCTCTCAGTCCTTCTCTCATTGCTTCAGCAACAGGTCCATCTATTCCATAATAGTGTGTATTGCTTCCCAGCATTCCAGTTGTTGTCCAGCTTGCCTTTAGTCTCCATCCAGGTTGCCTTCCATCTTTGTCAAACTTGTCTTCAGTCTTCATTCTAGTCTGTCCAGCCCTTGCCTGTCTGCCCCAGCCCTATCCTTCCCTCTCCCTCTCCTTTGGATGGCTACCCGGTTTGACCTCTGCCTGGACTTTGGATATGCCTGACTGCCACCTGCTTCTTAACCCTGCCTAGACTTCAAGTATGCCTGTTTGCCATCTGCCTATGACTCTGGCTGGCTTTGGACCTTCCCTTCTCTCTTCATCAGAGACTCTATCTAAGTCCTGCCAGCCCCGGCATCCAAAGGCTCAACCTGAAGGTAATGTGGGCTGGTATAGGTGAAGGTCCTGACCATTTTCTGCCTCACCTGGGTCCACCTGCCAACAGCAAGAACCTGCAGAGCTCCTCCCTGCAGGTAGAGACAATCTCGCCTCAGCCCAAGGGTCCACAAACCCAACAGTATCCTCTAACACCCGAAGATATCTGCAACTCTCCAATTGCCAAGAAACCTCCACCCACCCCTCTGGAACCATGTCTTACCAGTCCAAGGGGCTAGATCTTCATGGGCAAAGGTTATATTAGAGATTGCTGCCACCAGTAAATGATGCCACTAGGGGCAGTTCACCCCATTATGAGATAGGATGAAGTGCCTTTAGCGGAATCATTTTCCATTGGTAGTAATACAGGGAAGAGGGCTCTGATGACTCACCTCCACATGAAAACCCAGCTCCTCTGGAATAATAAGACACGTGTTGAGGGATAAGGGCCATGATATGGAAGTGAAACATACTTATGTTAAAGAGATCATGAAGAAAATACATACATTTGAAATGTGATACCATAAGAGAATAATTCTGAATGCTACCTGGAAATGCATGATTTCAAAAGAAATGGTACATGAGATGATAAAAAATGGAAAAACAAGAACTGATCAGAAGGTCAGAAGAAAGAGCGGATCAGAAGAAAAATTAGATTTGATGGTCATGCACTCATAGATTCTGGAGATAAATTAGTTTATCTAGTACTGGAAGGCATGATAGAGGGCTAAAGAGATTGAGAAACATAGAGAGCAGTTAGGGGTGACAACATAAAGGAACGGTCAAGATTTAGGAACATTGAATGGAAGAATCCAAATAGATTAATAGATTTTCTAATAATAAAGGGTCTAATATTAGCACCATTTGTCCAGCTAAGTTCAGATTTAGCCGGACAAATGGTGGCATTTAAATATCCAGTCATGTTTACCACCCAGGAATTATTCAGATAACTTTGTATCTGGCTAAAAAGGAAGCCAGATAATTGTGGGGCAGCGTGGGTGTAATAGGGCAGAATGGAGTTATGTGGCTAAGGGCCTTATTTACTAAGCATTTTCCCATAGACATAGAATGGGAGAAACACCTTAGTAAATCAGGCCCTAAGTTAGCTGATATTCAGTGATCTGGCTAATTTAGTCAAATAAATCTAGAACTGCCTCAGACAGTGATAAAGTTTTCTGAATATATTCAAAATAAATCCGGTTAGAATTTAAACATTCCACTGAATGGTAGACTTCTGAAAATTAAGGTTTACAAGGTGAGGTAACATCTAGGCTCAAATCTCATATGGCTATTCTTCAAGATAGTTTGAGCAGATTTCAAAACAGAGAGCTAGTCCTCCAATACCAAAAAAAACAGACTGATATTAAGAAATGGTCAGACTATGGAACTTTTTCCACCAAGGGATCCAAGCACAAAAAGTTAAAGGTGGAGTCATAGATAATCAGATCCAGAGTGTGACCATACTTGTGAGCTGGTTCCCAAATCAGCTGAATCCAAAACAAAGTGAACATAGTATCAATAATAAATTAGCAGGATGGAAATATGGGTAAAGAAGGTCCCAAAAAACAAAGCGGTAGTCGGTCTAGAGAAGCCACAGATGTGAAAAAAACAAAAACAAGACCAATGCCTTGGAAAGTAAATGTATTCAAAACAATAATGCCCACCATGGTCTTGTTTTTGTTTTTTTTCACATCCATAGAAATAAGGGTAATACATCCATAGAAACATAGAAACATAGAAATGACGGCAGAAGAAGACCAAATGGCCCATCCAGTCTGCCCAGCAAGCTTCACACATTTTTTTCTCTCATACTTATCTGTTTCTCTTAGCTCTTGGTTCTATTTCCCTTGCACCCCCACCATTAATGCAGAGAGCGGTGATGGAGCTGCATCCATATGTAAATTGAAGTTGTCTAACACAATGGTAATTTAATATTCAAGTTAGATAAAAATTCTATAATTGGAGAATAGTTGAGATGCAACAGCCTAGGAGGGCAGTATATGAAACAAATGATCACCACTGAAGAGGTCAATAGAAGGACTTCATAAGGAGAAAAATATCAGTCTTCTTCCTGGAAAATTGCAGTTCCTCCTTAAATATTACTAAAAGGCCACCTCCATGTTTGATGTCTCTTGGTTGCAAAAAAAATGGAAAAAATGGGGAGACAAAGATGATTCAGGAGTACATGGTCAGAAAGCATCAGCCAAGTTTCAGTAAAACATACACAGTCAGAATTCTGGTCTTTCACTAGAGCAAAATTAATTGGAACGTTCCGGGTGACTGTGCATTAATCATTAATAATGAAACAGTAGTAACTAATGGGAATACCATAGCAGATTGGAAATCTTCTGACTAATATTAAAATGCCTCCTTTTTTCTAATACATCCATATCTATCATGCCAGTAATTACTGTAACTACAAAGCAACAAGAGAGCAAGCAAACAAGAGGCCAACTGATTTAAATTGCAGGACAACTGAGGAAAAGATAGGTACTTTAGTAGGTCTTTCTCAATTCTTTCAACATTTACCAAAACTCCTAACAGTAAAAGGATGACTGCAAAATTTCATGTCCCCAAAGCTGTCACTCACCACTGTTACTACTTCAGCCTCTGTCCAGATGAATATCCTGATCCACAGTGACCTGTTCAATGCCTGCAGGATGACTCCCTTAGGAAAAAGATGGCAGAACTAAGAAAAGAAGTGGCAAGAATGAGAAGCATCTGGGACAATGAGGACTACATCGATGAAATGTTTATTGAAATGTCACAGATGGAAAATTTCCAACAGAGCAGAAGGTGAAACCTAATCAAGCAATGACATCTGGACCTAGATTACCTCGGTCAAAAGACTCTATGCCCTAACTCCACTTTCCATTGAGCTGAAGAACCAGTATGCAGCCCTGGAAATTGAAGAGGCGAACCAGCCCAAGAAGAGGAGGAACCAGAACTCATAAACCCCAAAGCTCAGGATCAGCAACCACTGCATCAAAGAAGTGAAGGGCAGTGTCAGGGTAAAAAGGGTATTTGGCAGGCCTTGAACTGAGGTCTGCCTGGTCAGAGACTGATGCCCTGCTAGTGAAGCCATAGAATAATTATATCTGAGGCACCCTGAGACCAAGGTTAACCAGGGACATGGCTTGCACATCCCTTCCTCTCCCTCCCACCTCCCAAGGACCCAGATTGGTCTTCGAGGGGCTCAAAAAGGGGTTGCTGTGAAAGGCCCACTTTTCAGGCAACTTAATGGCTGAATTTGCATGGTGGAGCTGGAGGGTGAAGTTCTGTTGCTGCAGAATGTATATGGATTCTGAATTGGAATACTGCTGAAGCAAGCTGGTATGACCTGAACCGGAATAAACATTCACAGTTAATACTGGACTGCTGGAATGGGTGCAACACCACTTGTAAGTAAACCTGTGTCCTGTAATGGTCAGCGATGGGGGAAGGGGGAGAGTGTCTTATTCTGGCTGCATAAATGGTGCCAACAAGAGTGTTTGTTTCCTGGACCATGGGATGATATTGCAAGGACTGCTGAGCTCACCTGTCATAGAAGGGGCAAAGTGTCCTCCAAAACAGACTAGCAAACCTACTGTTGAATGCTTTAAACTAGGATCTTCAGGGATGGATGGAAAAAATCCTAAAGTAAGCAAAAGGCGTTCAGTGAAAAAAAAACAATTCAAAAACTTGTAGAGAAATGGCAAAAAGGAATAATATCTGGAGAGCTATGTACACTAATATTCATAGTACAGGAAATAAAGTCCCAGATATACAGACATTCAAGGAAGAGGCTGACTTGTATTTAATGCTGGACACAGAGGCATGGTACATGGAGAAACATGATTGGGATATAGTTATATCAGACTATAATCTATTAAGAAAGAACAGGGTAGAAAGAAAGGGATGAGAAGGAGTGGTGATATTATAAATAATAATAGTTAAACAATAGAATTGCAAGGTCTTTGAGGTAAGGAGGAGGCACTGTGAGCTAATCTGGAATGAAAGAATATAACATCTATTTGTATTGCTGTGATATACAGATCTCCTTTAGCTGGAGACATCACAAAGTTGCTGTGAAAGAGAAGATGTTATTGCTAGGTCATTTCAATCTACTTTATGTTGATTGGAACATCCCTTCTATGGTATTATCTAGAAGCAAGAAGATTCTGGATTCTCTGCAGGAAGAATTGCTCTGGCAATTGGTAACAGAACTCAAATATGAGGGGGTGATACTGGACCTGGATCATCAATGTTTCTGATATCATATTGGGTGATCACCTGGAACCCAGTGATCACCAGATGATGTGGTTCAGTATAAGAGTACAGGCAGTGATGGTTCATTCAAAGGCAATGGTCTTAGACTTCAGGAAAACTAACTTTGTTACAATAGGGGAGTACCACAAGGAGTTATTCACTGGATAGGAAAAGCTAGGAAAACTAGAAGAGCAGTAGACAATAAAGGCAACAAATCTTTTTATTAGGAAAGTAATTAAGAAGAAAAAGATCACTGTGGTTTACATATTCAGTCATGCTTGTCTATTCTTTCATAAAATTACTAAATAATAAGCTTAAACAAAGCAAAGCAAAACCTCTTACATTTCCCTTATTTGCTCAGGGAATTTTCTTATGGCTATGAAATATACAGTAATGGAAACAACAGATTCCCTCAAATACAACTACTATAGTTTGTCCTACTAGTCCATTTGAAATAAAAAAGGGTATTGTAATATAACTTCCAGGCTAATCTTAATGGCAGGTATAGTACAATTTATGAGCAATGCAGTCACCATCACAGAGAAAATTAAATCTTTTTAGGCAAAAGGTGAAACAGGCTTGCCATGGATATCAAGCTCATAAATCTGTTTATCTAGAAAAAAAATATTCAGTTTAGAGAAGTTACACAAGCAAGAAGTATTGATTTTATGATGTTGAAACAAAGGTAGGTTATAGTGCATAGAGAAGTACATTTTTATGACAATGAAGAGCACAGTTTGTGTCAGTATTCAGTGGTGTAATATCTTGTTGGGTAGGTAGGTTCAAATCTCTGCCTAGATTACTGTGTTCTTTATTGGTCATAGTGTAGCAGGAAGTGTAGTGAACATGCCAAGGCAAATCTCCTCTCTGGGCAGCCATGACCAGCCCCTCTGTGAATGGAACCATTCTCTGCTTGTTCTATAGATACCCCAACCTCAACAATGCAGGACAACAAGGTTCCTTCCTGGATCAGATAAAAGTATTCCAGGCAATCAAGTTAAGCTGAAACAAAAAGGTTGGTGGTTCCAAAAGAATGTACCTTATCCTCAAGAAAGAAGACAGATATCACATAGTATCATCCACAGTTTTCATAGCAAAAGCCAAACAGTATCAGCACTCTCCTTTTTTTCCTATATTTTTCTAACACAGACCTGCAATTCAAAACTCAGCTTCACATCACAATCATGGAGTTAGCTGAACCCAGGGACAGAATATCCCACTCCCAGCCTCTCCACTTCCTTTTCTGATCCTTCAGTAAAACATGTTTGCTAATATTCTGCACTTAGGCTGTTAAACTGAAAGGAGGTAAAAAAAACTCCAGTACCCCAAGAATTCCTCAGTGGCTCTCAGCATAATTCTCCTAAAGGCTTTCTAAGTAGGCCAAAATCCCAGGAGTCTGGTCACAAGCTGAGTGTTCCATGATACAATGAGGTTCTATTCAAACTAGGAGCACCTGACAACACTGCCACCAGTATTGCAATAGTAGAAATAATGCATTCAAAATAGTGAAACACTAAATAAAAATAAACATTTGAAAGGAAATCATCATCATCCAAAATAAATACCTCTCTATGCAGAAGTCGAGGCCTGGATCAGAAATTGTAGAAGCGTTCATTCAGGACCTATTTCTTTTTTCGGTGGACCTAGTTTGTTTGTCTTGGTCCAGAGAGGGATCTGTATATCTTACTACATATAAAGAAGAACTGCTCTCTTCTTTGTAATCTTGGGGGCTGTCACTACTATGCAACTGAACTACAACAATGTTTTCCATTTACAAGATTGTATATAGCATTTTAATTCAGCAACCATGGAAAGAATCATTTCCTTTAGTAAGAGACATAACTTATGTTTAACTTCCATATAAGACTACTGAGAACAGAGATTTACTGTGTTCACTTTAACTTCTAGTGCTCCATTTTGCATTGTGTGGATATGTCACTGATATTTCCTTCCTAGGAGAACAGTATGTATTATGCATGTACGGAGGTAACATTATTCGTTAATTTGTTTGGTAGGTCACTTCCATTCATTTGGTTCATTTCAAACAAAAAAAAAAATTCATTTGTTTTATTCGTTCATTTGTTTATTATTAAGGTCAATGAGGGAAGCACTGAGCCTATTTTGGGGTTTTCTCATCAATTCAAATGAAAACCTTTGACACAGTTCTGCATTGGTCACATAAATAAATTGAGCACCCTTGGATTGGGACCCAGAGTGACTGACTGGATTAGAAACTGGCTGAGTGGGAGATGATAAAGGGTAGTGGTAAATGCAGTTCACTCTGAGGAGGAAGGTGTTATTAGTGGTGTGCCTTAGGGATTGGTCCTTGGCCCAAATCTTTTCAACATTTTTGTGAGTGACAAATGGAAGGATTGTTGGGAAAGTTTGTCCTTTTGCCAGTGATACCAAAATCTGAAGGTATGGAAAACATGAGGAGCGATTTAGTGAAGCTTGAGGGATAGTCTAGGAAATGAGAGCTTAGATTTAATGTAACACATTTTAGGATTATGTATTTAAGTTGCAAAACCCCAAGGGAGAGGTACAATATTGGGGAGAAATTCTTCTAAGCACTAAAGAAAAGTGCGATCTAGGGGTGATTGTATTTGATGATCTTAAGGTGGATAAATTGATGGCAAAAGCCAAAAAGATGTTTGACTGCATAGGGAGCAAAATGGTCAGCATAAAAAAGGAGGTGGTATTGCCCGTATATTGGTTCCTGGTGAGAATTCATTTGAAATACTATGCACAATTCTTGAACCCACACCTTCAAAAGGATATAAACCAGTTGGAGTCAGTCCAGAGGGTAGTTACTATAAAGGTGTTTTTGTTCTAAAGCATATGGGGATAGACTTAAAGATCTAAACATGTATACCCTACAGGAAAGGTGAGATAGGGGAAATATGATTGAGACATTTAAATATCTCAAAGATTTCCATCCATAGGAGGCAAACCTCTTTCAATGGAAAGGAGACTCTAGACCGAGAGGTCATGGGATGAGGGTAGAAGGGAGAAGGTTCAAGAGTAATCTTAGGAAATATATTTTTTACAGAGAGGTTACTGGATGCATGGACCAGCCTTCCAATAGAGGTGATGGAGATAAAACAGTATCTGAATTCAAGAAAACATGGGATAAGTACAGGAGATCTTTGAGGGAGTGATGGGAATTTTAAAGGTAAATTAGTTGGACAGATGGGTAGATTAGATAGGCCTACAGTCTTTTTCTGCCATCATGCTTCTATGTTTCTAAACTTGTGTGAATATATCATCAGAAGGGGGAAAGAACTCAAAGGCATCTAGACTGTGGTAAAGTGGCACCAAAAGTATTATGAATTGCCTATGACACCGAAAAGGGGCAAAGGGGTACCAGAAGCGGCAGGAATTCTCCAAGGCACTGTAAGAGAAGCAAAGAAGCAGCAAGAGTGGTAAGAAAACCCTATGGCTTCAAAAGAGGGTACCAACAACAATAACATGAACCCTTGAAGTCAGCACTACTCTGTTGTTTTCTGCAGAAGTTGAGGCTTCCCCCTGCTCTGTTGCTAGCTGCACCTTGAATCCATGCCGAGTGTGGGGGTAACCCATGAATAAAAGAAAACTTGACCTGAAGGGAAAATCTGGGGAAAACCAGGGTTTTGACCTCATTCATCCCTGAATTAGCACATCAGCTGTTTTCCTAAGATGAAGAGCATTGCAGGCTATTGCTGCAGCTACAAAAAGAGGTCTATCTCGAGTTTCCCCTGAGAGCACTGTGAAAGCTATTCCAACTCAGCATCATTGACTTTACCAACTTTGAGTGCTCTTCACTCTGCCACTGTGTTATGTTGCTCTGGAACCTGAGTCCCGCGCCTTTCACTGAAGGCCCGCCCGTTCTGACATCATCGGTGAGTACCACTGTATAAACTTTAGGCGAAGATGCTGGAGGCCTTATCTGTCACTATGAGAGCTATTCCACCTCAGCTCCACTGACTTTAACATCATTGAGTGCTCTTCTCTCTGATACTGTGCTGTGTTTCTTTGGAGCCCAAAGCTCCACCCCTTCTGACATCATCGGCGAGTGCCCATGTATAAAATCGAGGCAAAGACACCAGAGGTGCTTGTGCCATTGGTGGTACACAACAAAGGAGCCTGCCCCTTTCTGCGCCTCTTTGTGCATGCTTCGGGCATGTCTGGGAAAATCTGTGGTGGCTCTGTACTATTTGGAAAGAGTTAGGTTTTAATTTTGCATAATGTATTCATTTAATCTGATTTTATTAAAAGTTGTTTTTGTTCAGCTCAATATGAGTGAACAGATCCCAGTGATATGGGGGAGGGGAGATATGCCAGGATTTGTTTTAATATCTATATCAGAATTAATAGGGTGTTAGCTGAGGTAAAAAAGGATGCATCATATTCTCGGCCTCAGTTTAGTGCCTTCTTAATCTGATTTATAAATATTCAAGCCATTCGAAAAAGATTCTTATTGTTACTGATCTAATTAAAAAATCTCAGCCAGATTGAGTTTGTATCACTGAATCTTGGCTGTTGGAGTCTGATGCATTCTTGTTGAATCAGCTTCAAACAAATGGTCATCAAACATTTTCTTGGCCAAGATCTCATAAAACAGGTGAGAGAATCTTGGTGATGGAAAAGTGTTCTGGGACTAGAGGCTCTAGCCCTATACATTTTAATTTGGAGTATTTGTGTTGTTTACTCCCCTCCAACCTCTCTAGATAAAAATCCTATAGCATTGGTATACATGCTCAATTCATTTAGGGGTAGATTTTCAAAAAACGCGAATAGGCGTACTTTTGCTGGCGCATCAGGCGCAAGCAAAAGTACGCTGGATTTTAGTAGATACGCGCGGAGCCGCACGTATCCGCTAAAATCCTGGATCGGCACGTGCAAGGCTATGAATTCTGTATAACCGGCGCGCACCGAGCTGCGCAGCCTACCCCCATTCCCTCCGAGGCCGCTCCGAAATCGGAGCGGCCTCGGAGGGAACTTCCTTTTGCCCTCCCCTCACCTTCCCCTCCCTTCCCCTACCTAACCCACCCTCCCGGCCCTGTATAAGCCCCCCCTTACCTTTGTCGGGGGATTTACGCCTCCCGGAGGGAGGCGTAAATCCCCGCACACCAGTGGGCCGCTAGCGCACCGGGACGCGACCTGGGGGCGGGTCCGGAGGACGCAGCCACGCCCCCGGGCCGTAACCACGCCCCCGGGCCCGCCCCCGAAACGCTCCCGGCACGCCCCCTAAACGCCGCGACGACCGGGCCCGCCCCCGACATGCCCCCGACACGCCCCCCTCGGAGAACCCCGGGACTTACGCGAGTCCCCGGGTCTGCGCGCGCCGGTGAGCCTATGTAAAATAGGCTCACCGGCGCGCAGGGCCCTGCTCGCCTAAATCAGCCCGGATTTGGGCGGATTTAGGCGAGCAGGGCTCTTAAAATCCGCCCCTTAATGCAGATATCAAGTCCTTGGGGATTTGAATCTTCATGTTGACACTGTTCCCCTTATTGAAAGTTGTGAGATCATATTAGAGTCTAGGAGGGTTTTAGGATGGTCTCAACTAATTAATCAACCCACTCTTTCGCACAGACACATTTTAGATCTAGTTTTTTTAAGACATTTTTTTTTCCAATTTGACTCTTTTAGAGTAAAATGTGAGAAAGTTCCTTGGTCAGACCATTTCTTAATTGAAATCCATGCTAGAGTAAGGAAGTATAATGGTGTTGTAAAAACTCCTAGTCACCCAATTAGTAAGAGAAAAGTTTGAAGTCGATATCTTAAAAGATATTTGGATCCCAAAGCTTTGCGACAAGCTGATAGCTAACACTGAAGATTCTGTATCATGTTGGACTCAATCCTTAAATGATTCTTTAGATCAGGTAACTCCCTTGTCAAAATGTGTTCCTCAGAGGCACTATAAAGCACCTTGGTTTGGACAGGAAATGACTATTAAAAAAAAACCCCAACTCAAAAATATAGAACATAGATGGCAAAAATCTAAGTCTGAGATTGACTGAATAGCTTATCTAACTAAATTAGATGACTATCAGATAGAATCTGTACAGTTGAATCGTCAATATATTTCAGCACAGATACAAACCGCACTTAATCAGCCACAAGAATTGTTTCACATTGTGAAATCTTTAACATCTAGTTCTTCAAACCAAACATCTAGTTGTTCGAACCAGACAGAATTAAGTGCCCAAGAACTTGGTTGTTTAAAAAAAAATTGCTAAGATCATGGACCCTTGGCCTGAGGTGGTGTTGGCGGCACCTGTGTAGGGAACCCTCACCGGTCCCCACCGTTGGGATGCGAGGCCAGATAGGAAGCAGAGGCCAGCTGGAGCTTCCCACTACCAGCCCACGTTCCCCGCAGGTTGAGCCCTTGGGTACCAAAGCCGGCTGGTCTTAGGTAGGCCTCTGCGTAGATGATCCCAGGGAGTTGGCGAGAAAGCACTGTGGCAGCCAGGAGAGAGAGAGATCCGAGGCCAAAGCCAAGGGGGGAGTAAGATCCAGTCCAGTGGACAAGGCTGGCGGTGGAGAGCATGGACAGGCCTGGTCCAGGGGTCAGACGCAAGCGGCAGGATGTGTAGTCAAGGCCGGTCCAGAGGTCAGAGGCAGGCAGCAGAATTTGTGGTCAGATCCGGTCCAAAGGTCAGAGCCAGATGGCAGGATGAGTGGTCAGCTCCGGTCCAGAGGTCGGAGGCAGGCGGCAGGATGCGAGGTCAGGTCCAGTCCAGAGGACAGGCAGGAGGAGATCCGTCCAAGGAAGCAAGGAACAAATGGGAACTGGAACGAGGAGATTCGGAGCAGAATCAGGAGCCAGAGACGGGTGCAGGAACAGGAACGCAGAAACTGGAACAGCAACTCTGGAACTCGAGCAAATAAGAGTGAGGAGACCCGTTGCCAAGGCAAGCTCTGACTGTCAGAGCTTGCCTTATATTCTCAAGGCTGGGAGCTTTTCCCGCCACGGTCCCTTTAAATCCTGGCTGGCGGCACGTGCTCGCGCACCTAGGAGCACAAACCAAGCAGGGCGGCTGCAACGGCGTAGGTGGCATGGTGTTGTTCCCTCACCATGGCTGGGAGACGTCCCGTGCAGAGGTTGAAGCGGCGGTACTCCGCCGCCGCGGAAGGCAGAGCGAGAAACAGTCCTGGGCCGAGCCAGGTAGAAACAGGCTTCTTGAGACTGGGAACTGTAACAAAAATTGAGAAGATAATTAGATCATTTCCTCACAATTCTTCAATAGAAATTAGTGTTTCAGAAATTCATTGGGAAATGTTTAAACCTGTAGTTCATTTGAAGTTTTGGATCTTGTCAACGAGTTGAAGCCTATCTTCTGTCCTCTAACTACCTGCTTTAATTGTCTTTGGGTTGAAATATCTGGTTTTCTGAGTGAAATGATAAATTGTTCTTTACAAGAAGGGCATTTTTCAAAATCGTTAAATTCAGAAGTGGTTAGGCCTGTATTGAAAAAGATTGCTTCTGATCCAAATGATGCCAATAATTATCAACCAATTTCTAACATGCATTTTCCAGCTAAAATTATTAAAAAGGTTGTGTTGAATCAATTATAGGATTTCTTGGATGTTCATCATGTTTTGGAAGTCCATCAGTATGGTTTCTGTGCTAATCACAACACTGAAACATTACTGTTATCACTATTTGATATTTTTAGGCGGGGCTTCAATTGTCCAAAGATTTAACAGCAGCCTTCGACACTATTGACTACTCTGTTTTACTTAAATGTTTATCTAATATTGAGATAGGAAATACTGTTTTGAAGTGGTTTTCTTCTTTCTTGAAGGACTGAACTCAATCAATTTATGTCTCAGGAAAAAAATCTGGTGAGTTTCAATTTTTGCGCTGGGAGTGGACCCTTGGCTTGGTGCAGGATTAGTACGGCCCTCTGGTCGGACCCAGAGAACACCTGCCACCTGGAGGTGGAGCACACAAGGAGACAGAAGCTAGCTGGAGCTTCACTAATAACAGTCCAGGGTTTCCGCAGGTTGAGCCCTTGCTTAACCGGACTGCCTGGACTTAGGTGGGCCGCCGGTGGTCTCCCAGAGAGGAATCGGAGTGGAATAGACCAGAACCGGAAGCTCCGGAGACCTCGGGAAGGCAACAGTTCAGAGAGGTCCTCCGGATGAGGCAGGCAGTGCCTGCTGGTCCAGCCACGTGGAAGCCGCGGTTGTTATCCGAGGACATAGGCCCGAAGGTCACCAGGGGCCGGAAGAGAGTGTCCGAGTGAAGCGCAAGGGTCAATGCCAGAATATCAGTCCAAGAGAGGTCAGCCAAAGCAGGGGTCAATACCAGAATCAGTCCGTGCATAGTCGTGGCACACATGGGTCGGTTCCAGGCGGCAGACAGAAGAATGGTCAGGCAGTCAAAGGTCAGTACCAAGAAGTCAGTCCGGATAGGTACTACCTGAGAAGGACATGGAAGCAGGAGACACTGGAAGGGAGATGCTGGAACAGGAGACGCTGGAACAGGAGACGCTGGAACAGGAGACACTTGGAATACAAAGGCAAACTCACTACACAAGCTGTGTCGACCCAATTGCCAAGGAGAGGGATCAGGGGTTTGAGCCCTTCCTTATATACGGAAGGCTGATGATGTCATCGGGACGTGACTCCCTAAGGTTTACCACGCTGGGCCCTTTAAGTAGGATGAGGTCGGCCGCGCGTGCACCTAGGGTGGGGCCAAGCCAGCCGAGGATGCGGAGCCCCGACGGGAGCATTGCTGTGAGGCCTGAGGAGATGGGGACGCCAAGGGAGGCCACAGAGAGCCACAGGACTCCGGGGGTTCGCGGCAGCTGGTAAGCCTGCGCTCGTGGACGGCAAAGCCAGGTGAGCAGGCCCAGTCCCAGCACCCATGCGGCCGGGATGCACAACAGTACCCTCACTTCTAGGCCTCCACCTTGCCGGCTTAGGTTTCTCTGGATGGTCCCTGTGGAAGTTCTGGAGCAAGGTTTTGTCATAGATATGATGAGAGGGTTCCCAGGAGTTCTCCTCCGGGCCGAAACCCTCCCATTACAGGAAGTACTCCCAATGGCCTCTATGGCGCCGGACATCTAAAACGTCTTTACTTGTAAGGTTTTCTCGGGCTCAGCAGCGATTTGTGTTGACGAAGGAGGCCTTCGAGAAGGCCAGGACAAGACCAATGGCTTCAATAGCGATACGTGGAACATGTTGTGGATTCCAAGAGAGGCAGGCAGTTGCAACTGGTAGGTGACTGCACCGATGCGTCGAAGGACTGGAAAAGGCCTATAAATCTGGGGGCTAGTCATTGAGATGGTAAGCGCAAGCAAATGTGCTTTGGGCTGAGCCAGACTTTCTGGCCTGGTCTGAAGAGTGGTGCAGCTCGGCGATGGGCATCGGTAAAATGCTTGGCTCACTCGGCTGCCTGATTAAGCCTCTCTTTTACTTGGATTCAAAGTCTGTGTATAGTCTATGCTGTAGATTGAGCTGCCGGTGAAGGTACAGTGAGTGGAACCGGTAGGGGTAGGCTTGGTTGGCAGCCAAAGACTACCGTAAACAGTGAGATATCTGTGGCAGAGGCGATGTGAGTGTTGTGGGATAATTACGCCCAAGGCAGGAGATCAGACCTATTATCTTGTTGGTCATTGGCGTATGCCCATAGAAATGACTTTAAGGAGCGATTCGTCCTCTCTGCTTGGCCGTTAGCTTGCGGATGATAGAGGTTAAGTTTAATGAGATATTAAACATCTTACAAAGGGATCTCCAATATTTGGCAGCAAATTGAGGGCCTTAGTCAGAGACGATCTCCTTAGTCCATGCAGACAAAAAATATGAGTCAGGAGGAGCTTAGCTAGTTCTGGAGCTGAGGGGAGACCAAGCAATGGGACAAAGTGTGCCATCTTTGAGAAACAATCAATGATCACTCAGATGACAGTATTACCTTTGGAAGGTGGTAGATCTACAATAAAGTCGGTAGCAAGGCTTGACCAGGGTTCAGTGGGTGCAGGAAGAGGTTGGAGAAGGCCCCAGGGGTGGTCAGTCAGAGGTTTCTGTTGCATGCACACTGGTCATGAGTCCACATAGTCGCGGGAGTCCCTTAACATGGTAGGCCACCAATAATGCCTTTGAAGCATCTCGAGAGTCCGGGCTCGTCAGGAGTGACCAGCTAGCTTAGAATTGTGTGCCCAACGGAGCACGTGTTCACGGAGACGGCGGGGTACCACCTTCTTTCTGGCTGGTACCGTGGTGGTCACTGCAATGAATATGCAGGCGAGGTCGATGATGTGCCTAGGAGTGTCGGGTGTATCCTCCGGCTCGACGGAGCAAGAAAGTGGATCTGCCTGAAGATTTTTAGTTGCTGGATGATAGCAGAGCTCGAAGTTGAAGTGTTCAAAATAAGAGCCCAGTGGGCTTGTCTGGGATTAAGTAATTGAGCCTCCTTTAAATGCTCTAGGTTTTTGTGATCAGTAAATATTGTGAACTTGTGTTGTGCTCCTTCCAACCACGGACACCACTCCTGGAGGGCAAGTTTCACTGCTAGGAGTTCCCGATCCCCTATAGTGTAATTTTGTTCAGTGGAGGAGAATTTGTGTGAGTAGAAGGAGCATGGTACTAAGGTTCCTTTAGTGGAGTATTGACTTAGAACTGCCCTGGCTCCGATGGCGGAAGCGTCAAACTTCGACAATGAATGGCCGGTTATGATCCGGATGGCGTAGACATGGACCGGAACAGAAGGCTTCTTTCAAGGCATGGAATGCTGACTGGGCCTTGGGACTCCACACTCGGAGATCGCATCCTTTCCTAGTCATGGCGGTAAGTGGAGCGGCTAGGGAGGAGTAGTTAGTGATAAAGTTTCGATAGTAGTTTATAAACCCAAAGAATCTTTGAAGGGCATGGAGGCCCACTGGTTGTGGCCAGTCTCGGATACCCTGGAGTTTATCAGGGTCCATGGTGAAGCCACGGTTGAAAATGATGTATCCTAGAAATGGGAGACAGGGTTGTCAAAAATACAGTTTTCTAATTTTGCGTAGAGGTGATGGTCTCTGAGACGTTGGAGGACTATTTGGACGTGTGCATGATGGGACTTTAGATCTTTGGAGAATATTAGTATATCATCTTGATATACTATGACAAAATAATACAAAAGTTCCTGAAAGATCTAATTCATTAAGCTGGGGCATTGCAAATCCCAAAGGGCATTACTACGTACTCGTAGTGGCCGTCCCTCATATTGAAGGCGGTCTTCCATATGTCTTCTGGTTGTATTCGTACAAGATTGTACGCCCTTCGGAGGTCCAATTTCATAAAGATTTGTGCACCCTGCAGATAATCAAATAATTTGCTAAGCGGTAGTGGGTAGCGATCCTTATGAGTCACAGCATTCAGGCCTCTGTAATCTATGGAGGATCTTAATCTGCCGTCTTTCTTCTTTATGAAGAAGAACCCGGCTCCTGCCGGGAGGTTAGAGGGTCTGATGAACCCTTTCTCTAAGTTCTCCTTGATATATTCAGACATGGCTTGTGTTTCAGGAAGTGATAGAGGATACGTTCTGCCCTTAGGAGGCATGGTTCCAGGTAATAAGTCTATGGGACAGTTAAATTCTCAAAGTGGTGACAAGATATCAGCGTTAGTCTTGGAGAAGACATCCTTGAAGTCTGAGTAGGGAACAGGTAGTCCAGGAAGGGTTGTGGTGTTGAGTACAGTCACTGACGGGGACACTTGGCATAAGCAGCGATTCTGACATTGAGGGCCCCACTCGGTTAGTTGTAAGGACTGCCAATCAAAGTGGGGTGAATGTAACTGGAGCCAGGGAAGTCCTAGGACTACCGGGTGTGTGGACCGTCTTAGGACCAGAAGGGAGATCTCTTCGTCATGAAGAGTTCCAACGGTGAGGTGATTAGTCGTGGTACGATGAGTAATATAACCAGGGAGGTGCTCCCCCTGGATCGAGGCAATACGGAGAGGTACTACTAGAGGTTGGATCTGTATCTGAAGGATTTTTACGATATCTTCCTTGATGAAGTTGCCACTCGCCCCAGTGTCAATAAGGGTGATAGCAAAAGATCGTGTCTCCCCTAGGAGGGAGATAGGGAGTAATAGTTGAGGGCCAGAAACAGTAGCGCCCAAGCTCGGGACCCCCACCAGGCTCAGGCTTTGGAGTTTCCCGGATGTATGGGGCAGGTTTGAAGAAGGTGTCCGGAACCACCGCAATAAAAACAGAGACCTGCCTTTCTGCATCAGAGATGTTCTTCTGGGGTCAAACGACCCCAGTTGATTTGCATGGGCTCCTCAGGCAGCTGAGGAGCTGGCAAAGCTTTCAATGGGCTCGCTGTACTTGGTCGTGGAGTAGGAGCTCCTACTGACCAGGGAGATCAATTCTTCCAGGGAGAAAGGGATTTCATGAGCGGCCAGTTCGTCCTTAAGGACTGGAGATAGCTCTTCGAGGTAGAGTGCCCTTAAGCAGTCCTCCTGCCAAGCAAGTTCAGTAGCGAGTGTTCTGAATTCTACTGTATATTCAGCGAGGAGGTGTGAGCCTTGACAAAGGTGGAGTAGGTCATGGCCGGTGACCACTTGTCAGCCTGGGTCCTCGAAGGTCCTTCGGAAGATGGAGATGAACTGGGGGAGCTGACGAAAGATTGCATCAGAACCATCCCATAGTGGAGAAGCCCATGCCAGGGCTTTTCCTTCCAGGCATGATGGAATAAAGGTGATCTTTGTTGCTTCATCAGGAAACAGTGAGGGTTGCAATGAAAATTGCATATAGCATTGGTTTATGAAGCCTCGAGAAAGGCGCAGATCCCCATTAAAACAGGGTGGAACTGGGAGGGCCAGTGGTGCCCGTGAGGGTACGTTTTGGGTAAGACCCCCAGAGCTGGCCATGACTGACTCTTTTAATTGAGAGCGTAGTCTTTCCATGGAGGATGCCAATGATTCCAGGACCTGTTGTTCTCGCACACGATTAGCCAGGCCAGGAATGGCCTGTAAGGCATGAGACTCCGCTGAGTCCATGGCCTTGGGAACCTGTTGCATTGGAGGTGGACCCTTGGCCTGGTGCAGGATTGGTACGGCCCTCTGGTCGGACCCAGAGAGTGCCTTCCACCAGGAGGTGGAGCACACAAGGAGACAAATGCTAGCTGGAGCTTCACCAATAACAGTCTGGGGATTCCGCATGTTGAGCCCTTGGGTACCCGGACCGTCTGGACTTAGGTGGGCCTCCGGTATCGGAGAGATGAGCCCACCATGAGCAAGGGTGCGCGGCTGATGCACAGCGAGTGGACTAGACCAGAATCGGAAGCTCCGGAGACCTCGGGAAGGCAACATTTCAGAGAGGTCCTCCGGATGAGGCAGACAGCGCCTGCTGGTCCAGCCACATGGAAGCCGTGGCTGTTATCCAAGGACGTAGGCCCGAAGGTCACTGGGGGCCGGAAGAGAGTGTCCGAGTGAAGCGCAAGGGTCAATGCCAGAGTCAGTCCATGCGTAGTCATGGCAAGCGTGGGTCGGTTCCAGGCAGCAGACAGAAGAATGGTCAGGCAGGCAGTGGTCAGTTCCAGGCGGCAGGCAGAAGAATGGTCAGGCAGGCAGTAGTCAGTCCCATGTGGCAGGCAATAAAATGGTCAGGCAGGCAGTGGTCAGTTCCAGGTGGCAGGCAGTGGTCAGTTTCAGTCAGCAGGCAGAAGAATGGTCAGGAAGGCAAAGGTCAGTACCAATAAGTCAGTCCAGATAGGTATTACCTGAGAAGGACACAGATGCAGGAGACACTGGAAGGGAGACGCTGGAACATGAGACACTGGAACAGGAGACACTTGGAACACAAAGTCAAACTCACTACACAAGCTGTGTCAACCCGATTGCCAAGACAGGAATCAGGGGTTTGAGCCCTGCCTTATATACGGAAGGCTGGTGATGTCATCGGGGCATGCCTCCTGAAGGTTTCCCGCGCTGGGCCCTTTAAGTAGGATGAGGTCGGCCACGCGCGTGTGTCTAGGGGCGGGGCCAAGCCAGCTGAGGATGCGGAGCCCCGACGGGGCTCCGCATCCCCGATGGGGAGGCCGAGGGAGTCCGCAAAGAGCAACAGGGATACTGGGGGTTTGCGGTAGCGGGTAAGCCTGCGCTTGTGGACGGCAAAGCCAGGTGAGCTGGCCCAGTCACAGCACCCATGCAGCCAGGACGCACAACACAATTGAGGACAGGGCTCCCTCAAGGTTCTAACCTTTCGGCTTCTTTGTTTAATGTTTACATTGTTCCAATATGTCACATCTTGTTCCACTTGGATGTAAGATATTGTCTTTTTGTGGTTGATCTCCGATTTTTTTGTACCTATTATAGATTTGATTGATTGTTCTCTTAAGAAGGTTACTGATTATTTGATTACTCTCAAAGAGTGGTTAACGAATAATAAATTGCTTCTAAATATGTCCTAAACAGAAATTCTATATTTACCAAGATGTCTCGACCTAGATATCCCTAAATCTTTGACTATAGATGGAATAGAGATTCCAGTAGTGACAGAGGAATTATTTGGACTCAACTTTGTCTTTAAAACCACATGTTAAAAGAAGTGAAGGGGGCGTACTTCAAACTACATATGTTGTTGCGGTCTCGGTCGCCACGCTGGCGCCCGAGGCCTTACCTTCCTCCCGAGTCCCGGGGAGCTGCTGCGTGCTGCCGCGTTCCGCGGCCTCAGGACCCCGGCCGCTGCTTTCCGGGGAGCTGCCGCGTTCCGCGGGCCTGCAGGGCCTTCGGGCGCCATGCGCCGGCTCTCACGCTGCCGCTGGCGTGCCCTCACGGCCAGTCCCGCCCCCAGGCGCGCGCGCGCGACTGTCCTCCACTTTTAAAGGGACCAGCGCGGGAAAACCCGGCTCCTCCCTTCTATGACGTCAGACGCGGCAGGGCTATTTAAGCCCTGCAGTCCCTTCCCTTCTTTGCCTTGCAACGAGGTTCACTACTTCCTGTAGTTCTCAGTGGCGTTCCTGGATTGCCTGTTTCCTGCCTGACTCCGCTTTGCCTGACTCTGCTTTGCCTGTTACCTGCCTTGACATCGGATTGCCTGACTTCGCCTGCCTACTGCCTGCCTTGACCACGGATTGCCTGACTCCGCCTGCCTGCTACCTGCCTTGACTCCGGTTCGTTAGGTTCGACCTGCTTGTCTTCAGCCTGCCTTGACCTCGGTCCGTGTTCCCGTCCTCTGCTTGCTCGCTGCCTGCCCAGACTCCAGACCGGACTCCACTCCTGGGTTTCTTCGCTCTCACCTAAGTCCCAGCGGTCCGGGTCCCTACGGGCTTCTCCTGGGGGGATCTCGGACTTCCAGGGCGAAGTCTCCTAAGTCCTAGCAACCCGGGCTCCCACAGCTCCTCTGGAGGAGTCTCGGGTTTCCAGGTGAAGATCCCTGTGCCCAGTGGGAGTTCTGCCTACCGACTGTTCCCTCGGTCCGGTCGGCCCAAGGATCCACATCCGGGTTTTCGCCAGCACAACAGTTTGCAAGGCTAGAAAAGTGGGCATCCAAATGGCAGATGAAATTTAATGTGGACAAGTACAAGGTGTTGCATATAGGGAAAAATAACCCTTGCTGTAGTTACACGATGTTAGGTTTCATATTAGGAGCTACCACCCAGGAAAAAGATCTAGGCATCATAGTGGATAATACTTTAAAATCATCGGCTCAGCGTGCTGCAGCTGTCAAAAAAGCGAACAGAATGTTAGGAATTATTAGGTAGGGAATGGTTAATAAAATGGAAAATGTCATAATGCCTCTGTATCGCTCCATGGTGAGACTGCACCTTTATTTATTTATTTTATTTATTATTTTTATTATACCGAGTTTCATGATAGGAATCACATCAACCCGGTTTACAATTAACAATGTGAGTAAAGGCAGAGAGTAACAATATGTTGCGAAGATTGCAACCCTTTTAAAGTGAGTCGGATCTGAGAACTGTAGTATACTCTTTAGCATTGTCTTCATTAGACTATTGTAATGCCTTGTACCTTAGCCTTCCACAAAAATCTATAAAGGCTTTGCAATATGTACAAAATTCAGGCACAAGCATAGTGGTTGGGATTCGGATACGTGAACATGTATCACCCATTTTGATGAAATTACATTGGCTTCCTATCAAATGGAGGATATCCTTTAAGATTTTAATGTGAGTTTTCAAGGTGTTGAATGGTTTAGATCCTTTCAGCATCAATGCTGCCTTAAAGCTCTATTGTCCAGTAAGAACTTTGTGATCCTTGAGTCAAAATCTCTTGAATGTTCTGTCATTTAAAATCATCCGCTTGGATGAATCTCGTGAAAGACTTTTAGGTTTAGGGCCCTGAACTATGGAACCAGACATGTTGAGCTTCTTAGAGTGCATGAATTACCTTACAGGCAGGCCACCCCAAACAGTTATACATTTTTTGTTTGTTTGTTTTAATGGGAAGTTTAATCTTTCTACTTTGGTCCAAACATGTTTCTGTTCCAAAAGGGGGTCAGGTGGCCACGCATTACTTCCCCCATTCTCAATCTAAGTCAAAGAGATTGTCCTCATTTCATTACTTGGGCCTTACATTTGATCTTAGTCAAAAAGACTGAGGAGGGGGTGACATGCTGATATTTTAAGGGTTACAGAGAAAATAGGAGGGTGGGGTTTTTTTAACAGGAGATTTAATCTTCCCAGTTTGGCTATGGTCCAGAAATGCCTTCATTGGCTTTGTCTCTCCTCCTCCCTCCACTGCCCCTTAATATCCTATTCTCCTCTCCATGAACCTTCTTGCACCCCGATCCCCTGCTTCCTCTAGTGACCCCCATTGACCCTGCCAGCCTTACTTTTTTTCTGCTTACTAGTGCTGAGTGGTGAGACACCAGCTGTATTTCCTGCCCATGCTGTTACAGTTTACCTCAAGATCAAGGACATACAGTCAGGATTGCACTGCTCAGTTGCTAGCAACTGGGAATAGACAGCAGGAGATGACGTGGGGGACGGGGCAGCAACAGCAGGGAGAAGAAGTATCCACTTTTACACAATTCCCCCAAGAAAAGGCAAATTTGGTAGTTATCACCATAACTGTGAAATTACAGGAAGTTGGGGGTCTTAATTATTGTTTACTGCTTCTTCTTCACTATATAATGTATAATGTTTTTGGCTTTTGTTTTTTTCTCCACTAATATTTTCTTTATGAACATGCCATACTGGGTCAGACCAAGGATCCATCAAGCCCAGCATCCTGTTTCCAACAGTGGCCAATCCAGGCCATAAGAACCTGGCAAGTATCCAAAAACTAAGTCTATTCCATGTTACCATTGCTAGTAATAGCAATGGCTATTTTCTAAGTCAACTCAATTAATAGCAGGTAATGGACTTCTCCTCCAAGAACTTATCCAATCCTTTTCTAAACACAGCTACACTAACTGCACTAACCACATCCCCTGGCAACAAATTCCAGAGTTTAATTGTGTATTGAGTGAAGAAGAACTTTCTCCGATTAGTTTTAAATGTGCCCCATGCTAACTTCATGGAGTGCCCCCTAGTCTTTCTACTATCCGAAAGAGTAAATAACTGATTCACATCTACCCGTTCTAGACCTCTCATGATTTTAAACATCTCTATCACATCCCCCCTCAGCCATCTCTTCTCCAAGCTGAAAAGTCCTAACCTTTTTAGTCTTTCCTCATAGGGGAGCTGTTCCATTCCCCTTATCACAATGTTAGGTTCCATATTAGGTGCTACTACCCAAGAAAGAGATCTAGGCGTCATAGTGGATAACACATTGAAATCGTCGGTTCAGTGTGCTGCGGCAGTCAAAAAAGCAAACAGAATGTTGGGAATTATTAGAAAGGGAATGGTGAATAAAATGGAAAACGTCATAATGCCTCTATATCGCTCCTTGGTGAGACCGCACCTTATTCATACTGGGCCAGATTTTAAAAGGGTTACGTGCATAAGGTACGCCCGTAACCCTTTTAAAACCCCCCTGCGCGCGCAAGCCCTGGGACGCGTGTAAGTCCCAGGGCGTGTAAGTCCCAGGGCATGTGGGCGGTCCGGGGGTGTGGCCAAGTGCCCCGACACAGGCCACGGCGCGCGTAAGTTACTACTGCCCGGAGGCAGTAGTAACTTTTCAGATAAAGGGTGGGGGGTCTAGATAGGGCCGGGGGGGGGGGGGGGGTTGGTAGGGGAAGGGAGGGGAAGGTGGGGGGGGGTGGAAGGAAAGTTCCCTCCGAGGCTGCTCCAATTTCGGAGTGGCCTCGGAGGGAACGGGCAGCGCGCGCAGGGCTTGGCGCGCGCAAGTTGCACAAATGTGCACCCCCTTGCGTGTGCCGACCCCAGATTTTATAAGATATGCGCGGCTACGCGCATATCTTATTAAATCCAGCGTACTTTTGATCGCGCCTGATGCGCGATCAAAAGTACGCGCGTGTGCTGTGTTTTAAAATGTACCCCACTGTGTACAATTTTGGTCGCCGCATCTCAAAAAAGATATAATTGCAAAGGAGAAGGTACAGAGAAGGGCGACCAACATGATAAAGGGAATGGAACAGCTCTCCTATGAGGAAAGACTAAAGAGGTTAGGACTTTTCAGCTTGGAGAAGAGATGGCTGAGGGGGGATATGATAGAGGTGTTTAAAATCATGAGAGGTCTAGAACGGGTAGATGTGAATTGGTTTTTTACTCTTTCGGATAATAGAAAGACTAGGGGCACTCCATGAAGTTAGCATGTGGCACATTTAAAACTAATCGGAGAAAGTTCTTTTTCACTCAACGCACAATTAAACTCTGGAATTTGTTGCCAGAAGATGTGGTTAGTGCAGTTAGTATAGTGGTGTTTTAAAAAAGGATTGGATAAGTTCTTGGAGAAGTCCATTACCTGCTATTAATTAAGTTGACTTAGATAATAACCACCGCTATTACTAGCAATGGGAACATGGAATAGACTTAGTTTTTGGGTACTGGCCACTGTTGGAAACAGGATGCTGGGCTTGATGGACCCTTAGTCTGACTCAGTATGGCATGTTCTTATGTCAGTACTCAGCATCGGGCCTGGTTCCAGGCTGAGGCCCTGGGTCAAGACCTCGCCGCTGAAATAGGCTGCCTTGTCAAGCCTGGGCCCAGTCTCCAGCCTAGGTCGAGGCCGAAGCCTCTGCCTTGTGTAGGCTGATGCTGAGGTCGTGGTGACCTACAGTGGCCTCAGCCTGTTCAAATTAGTGTGAAAAAATCCTCCTGAAAACAAGCTGAAAAATAAAAACATTTTTATCTCTGTACATCCCTAGAAAAAACTGTGAGTAACAAAATTATTCTTTTTCTTTTTGCTGAAGTCAATGAGGGATCAAGTCTCTGTCATTCAATCTGGGATTTCAGACCAAGATGTGAGAATTAGGAATTTGGAATCTTATGATTCTGATACACAAAAATTCAAGTCAACTATGGTTAAAGACATGTCTTCTGTCCATAGGCATTTTAAACTCTTTAAAAATAGATGGAGATCACTCAATCTCCGCTTTTTGAACTCCCCATGATCTTCTCTGATTGGTATGAATGAGCTCATTTTAAAGTATATGAAAAATGTTTTGTGTCTTTCTGATGAGCATATGCTTACCTTTACTAAGTTACTTTATATTTCTGTCAAGGGAAAAAGAGATTCTGATTCCAATGTTAATCCATTTCAATTGCCATCTTCTTCTCCTTGCTTAACAGATTTTTTCTGCAACAGTCAGATGATGTGATCAATGAGAGAGGTACTTTGCTGATGTCATTTTCTTTAGTTGGTCAATAGAATTTGATAATGAGATTATACTTTTCCCAACAAAGATACTCTCTTTATAGGTCACAAAATCCACCTTGTCTGGATGTCTGCAGGCAGGCACAAAATAGGAGGAAAGCATTTCTCCAATTGAAAAAAGGGTTCTTAGTTTAGGAAATGAATTTGCTCTTCAATATCCCTCTAAACGTATGTAAATAGGAAGGTAACTGGTATTTTTATTTTTGAACTAGCAGATTTAAAGATGCTGTTAGATAACAGACCAGTTGAAATTGTTACTTCGACTCCAGTACTTACAGAATTTACTAAGTAGTGGAATTTAGATTTATTTGCAGTCTTTTCTTTATTGTTACTTCTTGCTCTTCTTTGGGGTTTGCTCCATTAATCTTTACTTCCTCTTTTTTGATAAGAATTATTGGATCATAGATGTAAAATGAAATTATTGTTCTTTTCTTATGAGGTGTTTTCTTATAATGTCTCTTATGCTAAAAGCTTTGATGCTTGTATTATTTTTGTAAAAATGAATACATAAAGAGTTTGAAAAATATCATGAAAGGACTTGAACAGGTAAATGTAAATCTGTTATTTACTGTTTCAGATAATACAAGAGCTAGGGGGCACTCCTCAAATTTAGCAAGTAGCACATTTAAAACAAATCAGTGAAAATTCTTTTTCACTCAATGCACAAATAAATTCTGCAGTTCATTGCCAGAGAATGTGCCTAGGACAGTTAGGGGTAGATTTTCAAAGGGTTACGCGCGTAACCCCGAAAACCTGCCCCTGCGTGCGCCGAGCCTGTTTAGCATAGGCTCGGCGGCGCGCGCAAGCCCTAGGATGCGCTTATGTCCCGGGGTGAGACCGAGGCCTCTGGCACAGTGGCTGTGCCGGAGTTTGCGCGCTGACAGCTGGCCGGCGCGCGCAAGTTATGCCTGCCAGAGGCAGGCATAACTCCTTGAAATAAGGTAGGGGGGGTTAGGTAGGGGCGGGGGGGGGAGGGGTTTAGATAGGGGAAGGTGGGAGGGGAGCGTAAAAAACGTTCCCTCCGAGACCGCTCCGATTTTGGAGCGGCCTTGGAAGGAACGGGAAAGCCATCAGGGCTCCCCTAGGGCTCGGCGCATGCGCAAGGTGCACAAGTGTGCACCCCCTTGCGCACGCCGACCCAGGATTTTATAACATGCGCGCAGTAGCGTGCACATGTTATAAAATCGGGTGTACATTTGTGCGCACCGGGTAGCGCGCACAAATGTACCCCGCGCGCACTCGTTTAAAAATCTACCCCTTAGTGTAGTTGGGTTTAAAAAATGTTTGGATAAGTTCCTGGAGGAGAAATCCATAAACTGCTATTAATCAAATTGACTTAGGGGTAGATTTTAAAAAACTGCGCCCGCGCATACTTTTGTTCGCGTGACCGGCGCATGTTACGCCCGAGGCAGGCATAACATGCGCGCGCTGGGCTGGCTGCCGGCGCACCATGTTCCGGTCCGGGGGCTGGTCTGGAGGCCACAGCCACGCCCCCGGGCTGGGACCATGCCCGCAGCCCCGCCCCTGAACACCCCCGATGACGCGCTGGCCGAGACACGCCACCGACAAGCCCCCCCAGGAAAGCCCCAGGACTTTCACACGTCCCGGGGCTTTGCGCGCGCTGGCAGCCTATGCAACATAGGCTCGGTGCGCGCAGGGGGAGCTTGGGGCAGGTTTTCGGGGGTACGCGCGTATCTTACGCATGTACCTCTTTGAAAATCTGCCCCTTAGGGAACAGCTACTTCTTATTAATGGCTTTAGTAGCATGGGATATATTTGAGTACTTGCCAGATACTTGTAGCCTGGATTGGCCATTGTTAGAAACAAGATACTGGGCTTGATGGACCCTCAGTCTGACCCAGTACAGTAACTTCTTATGTTCTTATATTCGGTAACTGTTTGCACTCTAAGAGTGTGGGAAGTAGTGATCTGATGCTGCCATACATTGCTTCTATCACAAATCCCTCTCCTCTTCTCCCTGTTGTCTCTGGCACACATTTTGAGGATGTATGTGGAGTAGTCTTCTTTTATGATAAACAGGTCAAAGAACTCTAATCTTGCTTTGATCATCCATGATAATGCACATCCTTACTGCCCTCTCAGGCTGCATCTTGGAGTATACCATAGCTACGCATATTTTGGAACAGGAACTTCTATCATGGCATTCACCACAGACTTCAGTGCATTTGGGTGTGACTTCAGGTACCAACATCTCAGATACATTTTTCTCCTTACTGTGCTTCAATATTGGGACAGCAACATTCTGGGAATTTAGGATTGCAGCATCTGGATGGAGGGCTGTGACATGTCTGTCACTGTTACATGCTGCACACTTAATGACTGCCTTACAGTTTTTAGAGCGGTAGCTTATTGAAGAACAGCATCTGTAACAGATTCCATACTCTCTGAGAAAACATTTATGCTCAATTCGAGTCTTTTCCCTAAAGCCATGACATTTCTTTAGAGGGTGAGGTTTCTTGTGTATAGGGCATTGTCTATCTGGATCCTCTACTCTCCTGTTTGTTGTGAAGAAGGGAGCAGGAATTACAGATGTAGCAGATGACTCCTCTGTCTTGTGTACAGATATGGGTTTTTTCGTGTTCTCATACCTTTTCATTGATCTTCCATCTCAAGGATGGTTTACACTGGTCACATCTGGGATGTTGTCTGAGCCACCAAGCTTAAAGCTTTGATCATTTCTTGTCACTGCTTGGTCCTGAATGAACCTGGAGAAAAACTGTGAATGGAAGAAAAATAATATTATTCTCTGCTAGCCCAGGGAAACCCATTTTTCCTGCAGACTGTGCAGTAGTTTCTTCACAATTGGATTCTCTCTGGGGTAGATTTTCAAAGGGGTACGCGCGTACGATATGCGCATACCCCCTGAAAAACTACCCCAAACCCCCCCTGCGCGCGCCAAGCCTATTTTGCATAGGCTCGGCGGCGCGCGCAAGCCCCGGGACGCGCATAAGTCCCGGGGCTTGCATGGAGGGGCGTGTCGGGGGGCGTGCCGCGAGTGATGCGGCGTTTCGGGGGCGGGCCGCGAGTGATGCGGCGTTTCGGGGGCGGGCCGCGAGTGATGCGGCGTTTCGGGGGCATTTTGGGGGTGTGGGTGCCGGCCCGGGGGCGTGGTCGAGGCCTCCGGACCAGCCCCCAGGTCGGGTGATGGCGCGCCAGCAGCCCGCAGGCGTAAATCTGCCAACAAAGGTAGGGGGGGGGGGTTTAGATAGGGCCGAGGGGGTGGGTTAGGTAGGGGAAGGGAGGGGAAGGTGAGGGGAGGCGGAAGGAAAGTTCCCTCCAAGGCCGCTCCGATTTCGGAGCGGCCTCGGAGGGAACAGGCAGCGCGCGCTGGGGTCGGCGCTCGCAGGTTGCACAAATGTGTACCCCCTTGCGCACGCCGAACCCGGATTTTATAAGATACGCGCGGCTACGCGCGTATCTTATAAAATCCAGCTTACTTTTGTTTGCGCTCACGCAAAATTATAAAATCTACCCCTCTGTGAGTAGTATCTAGGAGGCTGAGGCCTGGGAGTTATGGATCAGCTTTGGCCATTTCCAGTTCTAAAAGCAAATTGCCAAGTTCTTGTAGCTTATGATTGTCTCTTTGAGGTTTTTGGAAAGTTCTCACTTCTTCTGAGAAGATAATTTTCAATCACTTCAGTACTGCTGTTATACTGCTTTTTTTTTTTTCCCCACGCTGTTATCAGGCCTGCTGAGGGATTGTCTATGTGCACTGACCTTAACCTCTTCACTCATTCTGAGGACTCACTCCCCAGCCATTTCACTAACAGTTCCATCTTTTTTCATGTAGTGATATTCAGGTCTTTGATGCTTTTGAATGTAGATCTCCATGCTCTGTAATTTGCCAGGTGATCATTAAAATGAATGAGCCTCGTCTAGCTCACAATGGCCCATGTACTTGGCCAGACCTAACCTGTCTGACACTTCAGTTTTCAGATGATGCTTGTGGGATGTTGTTGTGTTTCATGTTGTTAGATTTCTTTATTACTGTGTCTGTTCTAGGCATTGAGGTAGTATGAGTTTGATCACTATATTTTGTTCCTGTGGAGGATATGAGGCACATTTTCTTGCTGAAGACATACACTCAGCCATGTCTTGAATCTAATCCATATAGGATGATGGGGTGTAGGCTTGAAGCAGAATGTCTCTTTGCCGGGGCAGATTGTAGGAAAATATTGGCCCATGGTATTTTTTTCAAAACAGGCCGATGGATATGTCTAACACCATTTTCTATGCAGCACATGTTTCAACAACTCCCAAAATCATGCCAAACCAACCCTTGAGAGGTCCATCATGTGACCTGGAACCAAAATATCTCTGTCATAAAATTCACATTTTTTCCTAAATAACTAAGACGTAGAGCATACCCTAGACCAGGGATGTGCAAAGTGAACTTCAGTCCCGCTTCAATTCATTCAATTGGTTGGCCCCATACCCATTTGGTTAAATTTCCGGTGAGGTAATTGTCATAGTATATATCAGTGTTGCAACAATAGGACTAATATACCTCTATCATTCTAATATCAATATTCACTTGAAACGAAAAAAAAAAAATTATCATTTAGATAACCTCATACTGGGCTCTGGAATGCTAGCTAGCAAGATTAATTTCCTCTGCCAAACTTTTTAATCATTGGTCATAAAAATGCCATTTTTTAATGCTTATTGTGACATGCTTTTCCATTCGTGATTCTCAATCACCGTTTCAATTTTATCAAATAATTGTTATTCCATTTATAATACAAAAATTCAAGCTACTTAGCTTTGTTGGAGAATCACTTTAGACCCGTTGTGTTCAGAGGTTTTTCTCAAACTGCCATTTTGATACAGTCCGTGTTTTGGCTGAAACCTTCATCATAGGGCCATATGTATTTGTGAGAACAATTGTCAAAAATTCATAATAAAATACTTTTAAGAAAACTTTAATGAGGCACACGGATAGTAGTACTAACGTGTAGATGTTTCAGCAACAATTCATCGGCCATCTGGTAATGTGTTTCTTCCACTGGAGGGGCCGCACATGCGCCATTTTAAAGGGCTGTTAACCAATGTGAGACAACTGTGTATAGCAGAGGTACTGGTGTCACAGCCTGTCAAACAGGAGATTGCTTCTACATAATAGTTTCAATCTCGCAGATTCTTGCCCCAACTGTATGAAATGATAGGAACCTCTGTAAAAATAGAGTGAACTTTTAAAACATGCCAATATTTCCGAATAAGAGCTGCAATATGAGTTGATTTGGTGGACTATCTCAACTTGCACACCAGAGGGGTTGTATCATTGTCATTAGTCTTATCCAGCAAAAGCCATTGTGTTTGGGCATTAGAAGCTCATTTGAAAGCTTTTTTTACAGTACCGGAAGGATATCCCCAGTACACTAGTGGGGGTAGCTAAATTGTGTGCTTGTCACAAAAATTCATCTTTATGGAACAGAGTCGACGAAGTCGCAAAAATTGTCCTATGGGTAGTTTGAGAAAAACCTCTGAATGCGCTGAGTCTAAAGTGTTTCTCCAACGAAGCTAAGTATCTTGAATTTTTGTATTATAAATGGAATAACAATTATTTGATAAAATTGAAACGGTGATTGAGAATCACGAATGAAAAAGCATGTCACAATAAGCATTAAAAAATGGCAGTTTTATGACCAATGATTAAAAGGTTTGGCAGAGGAAATTAATCTTGCTATGTAGCATTCCAGAGCCCAGTATGAGGTCATCTAAATGATAAAAAAAAAATTTTTCGTTTCAAGTAAATATTGATTTTGGAATGATAGAGGTATATTAGTCCTATTGATGCATGATTGTGGCTTGGTGTTGCCAACCATCCTGCTCTTAAACCAGTGTTGCCAACCATCCTGCTCTTGAACCAGTTACCAAGCAACTGCCAACCAGTAGCTCAGATACACACACACACACACTCTCTCTCTTTCTCTCTCTCTTTCAGATGTATACACATGTTCTGCTGTTGTGCTGCTGCTTATAGGCTCACTTAGTGAATGTCTCCCGCATCATTATGTGAGAGACATTCATTTTGGTTACTGCCAGCCTTTCCCCAGCCTGCAGCACCCCTTCCTTTTCCCTTTCCCACCCCTTTTCTGCACCCTGTCTCTCCAGGAGACTCACTGGTTCCACAGCCAGCTCAAAGCTCAGCCCAGCCACTTCAAACAGAATTCTCACTAACAATGCAAGGCATTTCCTCCTGGCTCACCCCCTTACCTTTCTGTGTCTATAGTTTGCTTCCTCTTCTCTGGTCCCCCTCAAAAGCAGCAGTCTGCTGCTTTTACAGTTATGATTCCCCAGGCTCTGCTCTGCCTAACTACTTTAGGGGAGGGAGGACTAGAAGTAATCCAATCTATTGGCTTCTTCTGGGGTTAAAAAAAAGAAAATTTGGGCATGGCTGAGATTGCACACATCATTGCTGCAGCTAAGACTGGGGACATTCACTTACCCATAGCAGCACAGTATGAGATGGAATTCTGCTTTCCTTCATGAAGCCAGAGCAGCCAGGGCCAGTGCATGAGTATAAGGCACCCTAGGTGAACCTTATAGCCTTGCACCCTCCCCACACATAATTCTAGATTATGTTTAGCAGATTCTACATGAAAAGAATACTCAAAGTAGAGTCTTCTGAGGTAAAAATATCATTTACAGCAACATGTATATTTTATTTACATGCACTGCAGTATTGCCAACCAGAAAACTCTGCAAAAAAAAAAAACCCCAAAAAAACTTGGAGCCCATATGGTATTAGGCCTATTGTTATGCATGTTGGGTGTGGGCTTGGCCTTCAGAAAGCCTTAAGTAAACTGAATTTACAATTACAATATAGCAAACCTTCCATACCAAAATAGCACTAACTGCCAGCACTCAAAACAATAACACCCCTACCTATGAAAAGGCAACACTGCAACTATTACACCAGGCCCTAAAACACCAATACATCTCCTATTAGGAAACAGACGATAGGGATCCATAGCAATCTACAAAGAAACTACATGCTAGCAGAATACCTCATATCAATCACATGTGCAAAACATGGAAAGACCATTACCAAACATAGAATAAAGAGATTTTAAAGTATAAATAGAAATGTACAGACCTAAACTGAACTGGAAATCACAATAAGCCATACTCTGTATGCAGTGCAAAAGTGGAAAAACAGAAGATCCACCATTCCTCACAGAATATCAAACAATAAAATAATGGCACGGGCCATCCAGTGCTCCTACCATGTGACAGGGGCCAGCCAATGGCACGGATACCCTGTCACATGGTAAGGGCAAAGGGCCATCGGCGCCATTTTGATTAGTGGCAGCCGATGGCCTGGGAGCGGGAGATCGCTCCCGGGACCCCCACTGGACCACCAGGTACCTATAAAATGTTTTTTGGGGGGGTCGGGAGGGTGGGGGAAGCAAAGGGATTAATTTTAAAGGGTCGGGGTGGGTTTAGGGTTATTTTTGTGTGCCGTTTTTCCCGCCCTCCCCAAAACGATAAGAGAACCCCCACAAACAATATCATGGGGTTTCCTATCGTTTCGGGGGAGCCACCGATTTCAGACGATTTTGAAAATATTGACGATATTTTCAATCGTCCGAAGCCCGATTCACATCCCTAGTTGCTAATAATAGCAGTGGCTATTTTCTAAGTCAACTTAATTAATAGCAGGTAATGGACTTCTCCTCCAAGAACTTATCCAATCCTTTTTTAAACACAGCTATACTAACTGCACTAACCACATCCTCTGGCAACAAATTCCAGAGTTTAATTGTGCACTGAGTGAAAAAGAACTTTCTCCGATTAGTTTTAAATGTGCCACATGCTAACATCATGGAGTGCCCCCTAGTCTTTCTATTATCTGAAAGAGTAAATACCTGATTCACATTAACCTGTTCTAGACCTCTCATGATATTAAACACCTCAATCATATCCCCCTCAGCCGTCTCTTCTCCAAGCTGAAAAGTCCTAACCTCTTTAGTCTTTCCTCGTAGGGGAGCTGTTTCATTCCCTTTATCATTTTGGTCGCCTTCTCTGTACCTTCTCATTCGAAACTATATCTTTTTTGAGATGTGGTGACCAGAATTGTACACAGTATTCAAGGTGTGGTCTCACCATGGAGCGATACAGAGGCATTATGACATTTTCTGTTTTATTCACCATTCCCTTTCTTATAATTCCCAACATTCTGTTTGCTTTTTGACTGCTGCAGCACACTGAACCGACGATTTCAATGTGTTATCCACTATGACGCCTAGATCTCTTTCTCGGGTAGTAGCACCTAATATGGAACCCAACATTGTGTAATTATAGCATGGGTTATTTTTCCCTATATGCATCACCTTGCACTTATCCACATTAAATTTCATCTGCCATTTGGATGCCCAATTTTCCAGTCTCAGAAGGTCTTCCTGCAATTTATCACAATCTGCTTGTGATTTAACTACTCTGAACAATTTGTGTCATCTGCAAATTTGATTACCTCACTTGTCGTATTGCTTTCCAGATCATTTATAAATATATTGAAAAGTACGGGTCCCAATACAGATCCCTGAGGCACTCCACTGCCCTCTCCCTTCCACTAAGAAAATTGTCCATTTAATCCTACTCTCTGTTTCCTGTCTTTTAGCCAGTTTGTAATCCACGAAAGGACATCACCACCTATCCCATGACTTTTTACTTTTCCTAGAAGCCTCTCATGAGGAACTTTGTCAAACGCCTTCTGAAAATCCAAATATACTACATCTACCGGTTCAACTTTATCTACATGTTTATTAACTCCTTCAAAAAAGTGAAGTAGATTTGTGAGGCAAGACTTGCCTTGGGTAAAGCCATGCTGACTTTATTCCATTAAACCATGTCTTTCGATATGTTCTGTGATTTTGATATTTAGAACACTTTCCAGTATTTTTCCTGGCACTGAAGTCAGGCTAACTGGTCTGTAGTTTCCCGGATCGCCCCTGGAGCCCTTTTTAAATATTGGTGTTACATTAGCCACCCTCCAGTCTTCAGGTACAATGGATGATTTTAATTATAGGTTACACATTTTTACTAATAGTTGTGAAATTTCATTTTTTAGTTCCTTCAGAACCCTGGGGTGTATACCATCCTGTCCAGGTGATTTACTACTCTTCAGTTTGTCAATCAGGCCTACCACATCTTCTAGGTTCACCGTGATTTGGTTCAGTACATCTGAATCATTACCCATGAAAACCTTCACTGATACGGGTATCTCCCAACATCCTCTTCAGTAAACTCTGAAGCAAAAAAATCATTTAATCTTTCTGCGATGAGCTTATCTTCTCTAATTGTCCCTTTAATCCCTCGATCATCTAATGGTCCAATTGACTCCCTCACAAGCTTTCTGCTTCGGATATATTTTTTAAAGTTTTTATTGTGAATTTTTGCCTCTACGGCCAACTTCTTTTCAAATTCTCTCTTAGCCTGTCTTATCAATGTCTTACATTTAACTTGCCAATGCTTATGCATTATCCTATTTTCTTCTGTTGGATCCTTCTTCCAAGTTTTGAATGAAGATCTTTTGGCTAAAATAGCCTCTTTCACCTCCCCTTTGAACCATGCCGGTGATCGTTTTGCCTTCTTTCCACCTTTCTTAATGTGTGGAATACATCTGGACTGTGCTTCTAGGATGGTATTTTTTAACAATGATCACATTCCTAATAATCGAATCACCAAGGCCGACCTAACCCTTCCTTCCTGGGCAGTAGGCCTTGGAGAAACATCCTTAGTGCGAAAGGACAATGCACCACCTGGAGAGCAGGTCCTTGCTACAGGATCCTTTCCTGCTGCACCAGGTTGATGATCTCCCATCATGAGACCTTCTTCTTCCAAGGCAGCACCAGGGCTGCCAGTCTGAAGTTGGGAATTGGCTACTATGTCCCTGAAGGTCTCATCTATATACTTCTTGAATACCAAACAGCATTTATTAGAATGATGAAGCAGTTCAAAACTTACTGTGAATGTTAGACAAAGAATAACAGTACAAACAGCAGTGCCTGGTTCAGCAGTGCTCAGTAGCTAAAGGGAGATAACTACAGCTATAGTTGAAGCTGTAGATACTAGTGTGCAGCAGTGAATAAAAACAGTTGAATAGAAGTAGTGTTACCGTCAGAAAAGAGGCCCCAGACAACTGGTCCGAAAAGAAAGACTTTTATTGCATGCAAGACACAGCTGAGAACAATGGCTCAGAAATCTGCGTGCCCCTCCCCTTCAGGAGCTGGCTTTTATACATTCCACATTTCTTATCTCTCAGTAGGAGAATAGGAATAGGTGAAAAGCAATGATTCTTAGTAGCTTGTACAGAAGTATTCAGGATGAGCTGATAGCTTGCCAAAAACCTGTTTTGCAACTGAAAGTCCCTCTAGGCAGTAATTAGTTCCAGCATGCTTCAGGTCAAGAAACAAAAGGAAGATAAGAGACGTTGCGGTTCTGGCCGCGAGCGCTGCGACCAGACCCTTACCTCCGTGCTTCTGGACCTGTTCCCGCCTTCACTGGCCTAGTTCCTGTCCTGTTCGGCGGCGTCCCGGCCAGGGCCGCACCGCCGGGAAACCTTCCATGGACGCCCTGTCTCTAGGCGCGCGCGCGCGCCACTTGGGCGCTTTTCTAGGCCGTTTCCCGCCAGTGGTGACTCCGCCCAATTCCTGACATCAGACGCCGCGGCCTTGATAAGCCGGCCGCAGCCACCCAGTCTTTGCCTTGCAACGGGTTTACCTACCGGATCCCTGTTGCGCTGTGCCCCGGAGCGTCCTGCTTTGCTATTCGCTCCGTTCCTGCTTGCCTGCTACAGTACCTGCTTGGTTCCTGCTTGCCAGCTACAGTTCCTGCCTGGTTCCAGAACCCGAGCCCCGTTACAGTACTGACCTACTGTTCTAGTCTGGTTCCAGTTCCCAGTCCTGATCCACTACCGCCTAAGTCCCAGCGGCCGGGCCCCTACGGGCTCCTCCAGGGGGAGTACCAGCTTCCAGGGTGAAGAGCACCTCTACGTCCAGCCTGAACATCTGCCTCCCGGCCTGTGGTATACTAGAGACTTTTGAATACCTTTCCCAGTCTCCTGCAGGTCGGCCCAAGGGTCCACTAAACTGACATTCCCTAACAAGAGAGAGACACAAATCTAGAGGGAGAGAGAAAGCAGACAGGAACACATCCAATATGATGTTCTGAAACATTCAAACAATAACCCGTCAGGATAGAGAAAGCCTGTACCCTGTAGAAAATCTAAGCCAAGTAATCTCACAAGATGACACAGGTTGGCAGTATACAGCAGAAACATACAAATACACGCTGGAGGCAGAACAAGCATCCTGTTAGTAGGTGTGGTAAAAATATTAGGGATGAAATTTAAATAGCTCTCTTTCTATGTCAGAGCAGATCTCTTGGTTAATTCAATCTGTTTTTTATTCTCTTAAAAATATCAGGAGATTAAAACTTTTGGGGGGAAATTAGATCTTACCACGCTCATTTGTGCATTTGTATCTTCATGTATAGATTGTAACACCTTGCACACAAGGATTTCTAAGGTATCTATGATGCTTTTTACAGCTTCTTACTATATACAACAAAAAAACAATAATAGCATATGTGAGTTCTTCCTATAAGATAACAGGGTATCAATGTCCAAATATTGAAGGAAACCTTGTCTTCATGTGTAAAGAGATTTTGCAGAAATAAAGGTTAACTACTCCAAAAAAAAAAAGTGATTCCTTTTAATTGGGCTAACAGTGCATTTCTTGTCTAGCTTTCCAGAGCTAATACTCTCTTCCTCAGGTCAGAATAAAATGAGCAAAAGATAACATTACAAGAAAATATAAGTGAATCATAAAAGGTACCAATGATAGTATGAAAGGAGAGGGTGGCAAGGAGTGAGAAGAGCTTGATGGGTGAACAGAAGGTAACAGGCAGTATTATTTTATGCCTCATAATCAGGGCCGTATTTAAGATTATAGCGCCCATAGGCAGACAACAAGGAATGGGAGGGTTTGATTCACCAAAATCAAAAAGTAGTAGGAAGAGTCCCAGTTTTCTAGTGTCTTCAGAATTTGGCACCCTAGACACATGCCCATTTGCCTATGCCTAAATCCAGTCCTGCTCATAATCAGGCCTATCCTGTAAAGTGCGGCCGCGTTTACCCTGCTCCTAAGCCGCTTCTAACTCACGTTCCGGCCGCGTTAGCCCTTCCTGCGATCCCGAATCCCCTTTAACCTACTCCTACCGCGTCCTAAATTCCCCGGGTAACCCCTTCCGCCCGCGGCATGTATATTGCATGCAAACGAGCGAATTAGCTCGATATTGCATGCAAACGAGCCAATTAGCTATTCCCCTAGCATCCCGTAACCCGCGCCCCGACTAACGCTACCTTTCCCTGCCGTTTTGTCGCGCGTTTAACCTGCAAACTTACCGCCTACCCTGACCCAGGCGGTAGAGGCATGGGTAAGGGTAGGTGGCAAGCTTTCCCCCAGCCCCCGCTCACCTGCCCCGGCCGCGATCATGGGTGCCGGTCTCCGTGGCAGCCCCAGTCCTCTCCCCTGCTACCGAAGCCCCCGAAGTCCTCTCCCCTCCTCCTTCGGGAGGAGGGGAGAGGACTGGGGCTGCCACGGAGACCGCTTTCCCCGTGCAAGTAAGTTTTTTCGCCGCTTGTCTCTTCTCCCCCCTCCAGGAGGGCGGGGGGAGAAGAGACAAGCGGCGAAACTGAGCAGCGAAGCCCGAACCCGACCCGGCGAATCCCAGATCCGACCCGGACCCCCAACCCGGACCCGACCTGACCGCTGTCAGTCTGTTCTCCCTCCTCCCAGAGCAAGGCTGCTTTTCGCGCCCTGCTCCGGGAGGGAGGAGAAGAGACGACAGCGGCCAAACTAAAAAAAAACCAAAAGCTTGTCTCTTCTCCCCCCTCCCGGAGGGAGGGGGGAGAAGAGACAAGCGGCGAAACTGAACGACGAAACTGAGCGGTGAAGCTAAAAAAAAAAAGAAAAGCAATTTTTTTTTTCAAAATTGACAATTTTGGTTTTTTTCCAAAAGCGACTTACTTTTGGGATCTGTCAAGATCCCAAAAGTAAGTCGCTTTCAGACGCCTGCACAACTTACTTTTTTGCAGCCATCATCAGTGACACGACCTGGCTCCGTAGCTCCTCCCGACAAGATGGCCGCCTGCATGGGGAAAGCGCGCAATTGGCCGCTCAAGACGTGACGTCACGATGTCACGTCTTGAGCGGCCAATTGCGTGCTTTCCCCATGCAGGCGGCCATCTTTGTCTTCGGGAGGAGGTACGGGAGGCAGATCGTGTGCCTGCTCAGGGCTGCTGGCTACAAAACAGTAAGTTTTGCCGCTGAAAAGTTTTTTGCCGGTGTCCGGGCTGGGGGAAAGCTTCGCCGTTGTCAGTGTCCCCCCTCCTCCCGGAGCAGGGGGGACACTGACAAGTCGTTTCGCCGCTGTCTTCGCCGTTGCTTCGCCGCTGTCAGTGTCCCCCCTCCTCCCAGAGCAAGGCGGCTTTTCGCGCCCTGCTCCGAGAGGAGGGGGGACACTGACAAGTCGTTTCGCCGTTGCTTCTGCGCTGTCGCCGCCGTTGCTTCCTGGTATCTGTCATTTCAAATGACATTTGAAATGACAGATACCAGCGTGGCGTGAAGCCTTAGGCCCGCGCACCCAGTATCCTGTATAGGCGCTCTATCCAGTATCCTGGGTTGCGCGGACCTAAGGCTTTTCGGACGCGGCTTACATTTACATACAATTAGGCTTCAGGATCGAGCGGTAGGTGAGCTGCACTGTGCGGGCGGTAACCGCGGGTGCCGTAGGCACTAACGCAGCTCTTCCTACCGCTCGGTACTGGATAGGCCTGAATGTGAAAAGAAACCTAGATCTTTGCTGAATCCTTTCTTGTCAGTTCTACAGCATCTGACCATTTTGACTTTAATAGTCTTGTGTCCCAGGATTGTTTTAAATTTCCTTTTAATGATCTCCATCATTAGGTCATTGATGCAGTGATCTGGTTCTAAAAATGCTCCCCCAGGGGGGGAGTGGCCTTCATCTTCCCTCTGGCATTTGATTTTCCCTTTGTATGAATTGACTCTTGCCTTTAACGTTTGGCCTGTTTCATCAACCTAAGCATGCTTCCTCACATTTTCTTCATTAAATAATATATATTACAAATGAACTAATAAGGTGGCCACACTTGTTTACAAAATTATTTTGGAACGTGCGTTGTCTGGGAGCAGAGGGGTGAAGCGGAGACAAAAAAGCACCATTGAAAAAAAAACAAAAAAAAAAACCCACTGGAAAGTATGATTTAAGGAGGTCCTGCCTCTCGAGGCATGGGCCGTATAACTGGGCAGTCGTGCGGCAGGCAAGAGGGAGGGGGGCACAGCCTAGGTGCGGAGAGGGGCGGACAATGGGATTAGGGGCCAGTTCAAACCTGAGCATGAGCCAATGAGACAAGGAAGGCGGCGTCTCTGAGCTCAGGTACTTAGAGGTAGTGCGGGGTGGGGTGAGCACATTTGCAGCCTGGAAGCGAGAGCAACAGGCTGATCTCAGCACGGCTGTGCTACAACAGTTTTGCTTTTGCTTTTACTTTCACTTTGCCTCCAGCACGGCTGTGCTGTAAGAGGAGCAGATCAGCTATAGGAGCAGGAACGATTTCTTTGATTACATCATTGGGTAAAGTACAAAGATTTTGTGGCTGATAGGCAAAATGTTGAGAATATTAATGGTAATTTTGTGTTGCTAAGGTCTGGAAGGTATGCTCACACCCCCCCCCCCCCCCTTTTTGCATTGAACTGGCTCTGCATTACCAGTACTTTATTTAATGAAAAGGCTTTGAATGCATGGCTGCTTCTGCCTGGAATGTTATTTTATTTAAGGAAATGCCTTAGCACATGGCTGGTTATATATATTTTAACTAATATATATTTAGTGAAACGCCATGGGCTCTCGGCCACACTTTACCTGTTATTATATATATATATATTTTATGAACTCATGGCTGGCTTTCAGCACAATGCTTGCTCTGCATGTTGCTGTATTTATTGAAAGGGCAGCGAGTGCAGGGCTGGTTATCTTTCACTTGTAGCCTCTTCAGAAATGCCATTGAAGGGGTCTACACATGGTGAATGCATAGGTGGTTAGAGCACATGGCTGGCAGTAGCAGGCTTGGTAGCTCAGTGGTTAGAGCACTGATCTTGTAGGCTTGCTTTACTTAAAATCGACGTTTTCTATGTATTGCTTTACCCCTCGCTCTCTAAATTGCTAGGAAGTGGGCAGGCTTCATGTCTACCATGCTACCTCAACAACCTGTGGATGTGCTTTGTTATACCTAAGTAATCTGACAATTAAAAAGTAGCCAGCATCCCGTAGTTGGGAATTCTGATGATATGTCTATGGGACAGCGGTACGGCATTTGAGTGCTCAGCCAGGTTAACAGGATGTTTTTTATATTAATCCTAAAGGTGATATTTAGTATTCGGTTACCAATTAAAGGGACAGCTGTCCCATGTGCACGTTTATACTGAATTATAAGGGGTACAGGACCCTCAGCTTGATAGATATGATTTAGGCTGCGCTATGCAGCTCTATACAAAGTAAATTAAAATATTAATGAAAGGTCGGCTTACATCTTAGCATGGTATTGTGGTTCTTATTGGAAGGGCTTGCCAGCAGAGGTCAGCACATGGCAGCGGCCATTTTGGGAGGTCAGCACATGGCAGCGGCCATTTTGGGAGGTCAGCACATGGCAGCGGCCATTTTGGGAGGTCAGCACATGGACTTTCAGGATTTTCTTTTACTATTACTTTTCTTTTACTCCCCAGGCCCCCCCCCCATGCGCCGGCACTCCCGCCTCCCCACGGAGTCCGGCCGCCCCTCGCCCCCCCCCCCCCCCCACCTTCCTCAGCTGCCCCCACCCCCATCCTATTCCCGTCCAGCCCCCCCAAACTTGCCGGGCCCAAACATGCGCCCCCCCCCCCGGCTCCTTGCACCCCACCCACCACCCCCCTTAGCAGGTGTGCGCACACCCACGTTTGGCTACCTATTCATATGCCCCCCCCCCCAAAAAAAACTGTGCAGGATCTAACCATTTAATATGTCTACACAGCATGGCTACCACTCACGGGTCGATACAGTAAGGCCGCGGTAGAAACAGTGCGGCAGTGTCAGGCGCACCCTTCCTCCCCTCACCCACAGTTCTCTTCACTAACTCCCCGATTCTCTCTTCTAATCACATGCAAATGCATGCCGCGGCTTTAAAGCGGTAGGGAAGGGTTATGGCCGCGTAACCCATTTTACTGTATAGGCGCTTAATACAGCGCCTATACAGTAACCAGGGTGCGCTGGTACCTGTCATTTCAAATGTCATTTCAAATGTCATTTGAAATGACAGGCACCATGAAGTGAAAAAAAAATACCAAAAATATGTAAAAACCTGAGTGTTCAAAAAAAAATAAATTTAAATACCTGTCGGAGGGCCGCGTGGGTCCAGGCGGCTGGCGGCGGGAGCCGGGTGGTCGCGTGTTTAATCGCGGCGGCGGGTGGACACGCGTTAGTTCGAGACGGCCGGCGGCGGCGGGTGGTCGCGTGTTAAATCTAGGCCGGGTCGCACAGGCGCGCATTCATTCATTCATCCAGCGGCTCCGCCTGAATGAATGCGCGCCTGTGCGCCCCCTGCGATTTGGCGCTCAAGGCAGTCAGGCACAGGCGCGCATTCATTCACTGCCGGTGGGGGCTGCCGGGGCAGCCCCCACCGGCAGTGAATGAATGCGACCCCTGCGATTCCGCGATCAAGGCAGTCACATGCCGTGATGTCACGGCATGTGACTGCCTTGAGCGACGAATCGCAGGGGTCGCACAGGCGCGCATTCATTCACTGCCGGTGGGGGCTGCCGGAGAGGCAGCCCCCACCGGCAGTGAATGAATGCGCGCCTGTGCTGACCCGGCCTAGATTTAACACGCGACCGCCCGCCGGCCGTCTCGAACTAAAGCGTGTCCCCCCCGCCGCCGCTGCCGCCTGGAACAGGCGCCCACCCGCCTGCGGCCTAGATTAAACACGCGACCACCCGGCTCCCGCCGCCGCCGGCCGCCTGGACCCAAGCGGCCCTCCGACAGGTATTTAAAAATTTTTATTTTTTTTTCTGACAGGTTTTATGTGTCCCACATCATTACATTTTCTCGATCATCTCTGTATCGCTTTTTTTTTTATTGTGTTTTATTGTTTTTGAGTGTCTTAAGCGGTGTCGATGCATTTGTTACTAGACTCACAGTCCTAACTCCTCCTAGGGGGAGGCGGTAAACTAAGACGTTACGGCCGCGGCAAAACAGTGCGTTACTAATGAGATAACCTGAGCGTGCGTTACTGTATCGGAGGGGAATAGCTAATTCCTTCATTATACAGCTAATTTGTTCATTTACATGCCGGGTGCGGGAAGGGTTACGTGTCTGTTTTAAGAAGCGCTACGGACGCGCGAAACTGGAGACTGTATCGCTGGTTTGCCTTACGCGTCCGAATTGTGCGCAGCGAGCTCGTTACAGACGAGAAATCTTCAACTGAACGTTACTGTATCGAGCCGTCAGTTTGCTATGGCTTCTGCCCCGTCCGCACTTATGCCGGACCAGGCTCAGGCTCCAGCCAAGCGAGCACGTCGGAAGCCAAGCAAATTGCAGGAAAACTTTGCGGCAACGCCAGAAGTCGAAAAACGTAAGACCAAGACACAGAGGAATAAGAAGAGGAAATCCGCAAGCACACGACAACCGCGTAGCATCAGCCATTTGGGCTGCTATGTACCGGAGCAGCCCCCTCCACGGGGCATGACCCCTGCTGCACCGACCCCTGCAGCACCGCCACGAGAGAACTTCGGCAATGTTACCGAACGACAGCTGCGTCAGCTCATGGACCAAACCTTGTCAGCGGCTGCTATCCATGGCACGGACAGGGTGAAGGCAATGCTGGATGCCTTAACGCATACCACTAGCCCATCCCCTGGCTCAGTGCCCATCGGTCCACAGCACGGTGCAGCGGGCAGCTCCAACAGTTCAGCTGGCAACACCCAGCCACCAGCTGGACAACACGGGCAACCGCAAGAAGGACAGAACTGTGAGTACCCTGATTTAAACCGGGGCCAGGGTAATGCGCAGGTACCCCCAACACAGCCCAGTTACCCACCACCAAGGAATGGCAGCGAAGTGTGGCTGGGGCCACAAAGCGCTCCTACTGACATTTTCGCTGCTATGAAAGCTATTTTCGATAACTGGCATGGGCAGGGTAATGCTAACACTAGCCCAACACAGGAAACAGGGCAGTCAGGACGACCCATGGGGGATATTTTACTTGTGACACCAACCCCAGCCACAGCTACAGCTGTTGGAACACCAACCCCAGCCACAGCTACAGCGGTTGGAACAACGGTGGGTCAGCATGGGCACAATACCACTGGTAGCTCAGCCACGAATGGCAATAACGCTGCACAATACACATGTACAGTGGGTTCACTAACCGCGCATGTGTCAGAGGCGTTAAAAGAGAAAATATGGCGCAGCGAATATGTAGATATATTCGAGCTGCTCAGGAAAGAAGGGGAGGGTTCCGATCCCAAATGCCACGAAGCGTGCAAACTCTCAGCTAGGGAGAAACCCTTCATCGCTAAGACGCTAGCTAATTGGTCAGCAGGATTCAGAATTCTGTCATCCATCATAGGTCAAAAATTTCCTGAAAAATGTTGCTCCTTAATTGCTTACCAGGACGTCATTTGTGGTGCTTATCGCACGTATGGCAGTATGGCTTGGTTGGAGTATGATGAGCAGTTCAGAAGGAATATGGCTGTGAACCCAGGTTTAGAATGGGATCGCAAGGATATTGACCTCTGGCTCTCAAAAATCACACCGTACCGACCGGTGCAGGAGGTTGTCCCTGGCTTCGCTGGCAATGCATACCAGCCGAGTACATGGTTAACTCCTCGCCAACATACTTTTACGGGAAGATTTCCATTTCGGCAAGGTCAGCCCTTTCGTCAAGGGCAAAGGTGGGGGCAAGCCACTAGATTTAGGGGCGGGGGGACTCCCATCTGTAGGCTGTTCAACTCTGGTTTTTGCAGATTCGCTGCTGCCTGCAAATTCAGACACGCCTGCATGGGATGCGGTGCAGGCCACCCTCAAACAAAATGCTCAAGGGGAGGAACCATCCCCCACACAGAGCAACAATAAATTCATTAGAGCACCTACCCCCATTAAGATACATAGCTTGCAGGTCTGTTTAAAGGGTTATCAGCCCAAGGAGGCCAGATGGCTATACGAAGGGTTTTCCCAAGGTTTTCACATACCTTTCCTGGGGCCAGAAACCGCCACAGAGGCTAAGAATCTGTTATCTGCGAGGATTAATGAAGAGGTCATTGCACTAAAGATCAAAAAAGAAAGCGACATGGGTAGGGTGGAAGGCCCATTCAATGACAAACCTCTACCTCATTTTAGGATTTCCCCTCTTGGGGTGGTTCCCAAAAAAGAGCCAGGGGAATTCCGAATGATTCACCATTTATCCTTCCCAGAGGGTGGGTCAGTGAATGATTACTTGGACCCCGAAGCATGCTCGGTCGCCTATGCCTCATTCGACCAGGCATTAGACATGGTGAGGCATTGGGGGCAAGGGGCATGGTTGGCAAAAGCAGACATTGAATCAGCCTTCCGCTTGCTTCCAATACATCCAAGCTGCTTCCATCTGTTGGGGTTTCAATTCCGAGGTAAATATTACTTCGATAAATGCCTCCTGATGGGCTGCTCTATATCTTGCGCCTACTTTGAGAGGTTTAGCACATTTGTGCAATGGGCTGTAGAGCAGGACATCGGGAAAGGGAAAATCATACACTATTTGGATGATTTTCTGTTTACCGGCCATAGGGACACACAGGCCTGTGCGCAAGCCCTCGAAGCATTCACCCGGAAAGCTGACGAATTAGGTATTCCGCTAGCTAAGCACAAATCAGAAGGACAGTCACAAAAATTGTCATTTCTCGGTATCGAAATTGATACTCTGCAAATGGTCACACGCCTACTGCCCGCAAAACTAGAAGCGTTACGCACCAACATATCTACTACCGAACAATCACGCAAAATCACGCTAAAACAAATGCAGTCACTCATTGGTCACCTCGATTTCGCTTGCAAGATCATGCCCATGGGTCGCCCCTTCATTAGAAGATTGTCCCAAGCCACAGCAGGTATTCGCAGGAGCCATCATTTCATTAGAATCACCAAGGAGCTCAGGGAGGACCTCATAGTATGGAAGACATTCCTAGGGGAATATAATGGGCGGACAGTTTGGAGGGACCCAATCATGACCAATAGGGAGCTGCAGCTCTACACCGACGCAGCGGGGAGCGCTGGATTTGGGGCCTATCTGGCTGGGAAATGGTGCGCGGAACGATGGCAAGTACAGTGGGAAGCCAAGGGTTTACTCAGACATCACTTTTCTCGAATTGTTCCCCATTGTTGCAGCAATACCCATGTGGAAAGCATGTTTCCACAACAGAAGAGTGGTTTTTTGGTCAGACAACATGGCGGTTGTACAGGCGATAAATTCTCTCACCGCTCACTCCCCTAGGGTCATTAGGCTATTGCGGGATTTAGTACTGCTCTGCCTGCGCATTAACCTGGTCTTTAAGGCTAAGTACATTCCGGGGGAAGCTAACGGCATCGCTGATGCATTGTCTCGTTGTCAGTGGTCTCGTTTCAGATTCCTGGCCCCGGAAGCAGAGCATCAACCTTATCGCGTCCCTCCTCGGATTTGGGAATTAGGGTGCCCGGAATCGCCTCCATATTGAGACCGGCTCTGGCAGAGAGTACGGGGAGAGCATATGCACGCGGCTGGAGCTTGTTCCAAAAATTTTGCCAATCAAATAACACGCAAGTTCAGGGGACAATGACAGAGAGAAATGTAACAGAGTTCTTGCTCTACCTCAAGAACTCGGGGGTATCAAGAGCACAGGCAGGGCAACATGTAGCTGCTATTGTTTTCGTCTCCAAACTATGGGGTATAGGCACAATTAGCATCTCCTTTCTCATAAAAAAAAAAAAAGATATTAGAGGGTTGGTGGACACAAGAACTAGTTAGAAGGGACGCCAGAAAGCCTATCACACCAATGCTGCTACAAGCACTGGTAAAGGAGCTCCCCAGCCTAGTTTGGGACAATTATGAGGTAAAGCTATGGACCGTGGCTTTTTCACTAATGTTCTTTGGGCATTTAGAAACAGCGAGCTTATCCCGAGGGCAAAGGTGACCACCAGGGCATCGGATGGGGGTCTCCTGATAGAAAACATAAGGCTGGTTAAGGAGACAGTACAGATCTTTCTCAGGCGAGCAAAAACTGATCAACGGGCAGTAGGTCGCTGGATTACATTATACCCGGCTCATACGGGGGAGATATGCCCCGTAAGGGCTACGACAGAATACCTCAAAGTACGCCCGCTGGGGGGAGGGCCCTTTCTAAAACACAAAGATGGCAACGCGCTATCGCGTTACCAGTTTATCAGTATACTACGCAAAGGCTTGGAAAAGATAGGGGAAGACGCGGGAGCTTATCACACACATTCATTCCGAATAGGCGCAGCATCCTTCGCCAGCAGCAGCGGTTTAAGCGAAGATCAAATTAAGGCGCTAGGGCGGTGGAAATCCGGTAAATTCAAAACATACATACGACCCAATGAACAGTTTCACTGGGAAGCATATATTTACCGTCCTGTTACACATAACCGTTTTATTTTGTCCATCATAGACTCATCAGCGGGGAGCGCGAAAGTGATATGGATCATGGGGCACTCGTACATTTATTGGGCGCACATTAGAACCAAGAAAAAGACCTCCAGCGAGCACATGGGCATACCGCGTAGCAAGGCCAGCTTATTCTGGCTCGGCAAACGAGGGATGAGGTGGGTCCAACTAATGCCTTGCATCCTCCAATACGCCAGGCAACTACCACAGCCTGATATTATCATCTGTCATTTGGGCGGTAACTATTTGGTCGCAGTCAAAAACATTGACTTAATAATCACGATCAAGAAGGACTTGACTGCAATTAAGGCTATATGGCCAGCCGTGGTATTGGTATGGTCCCACATTATCCCCCGATTGGTATGGAGGGACGCGAGGTCGCACAAATCCATCGAAAAAAGCAGGCGCAAATTAAATAAAGAAGTGGGCACGTGGTTGAGAGCTATAGGGGGATATGTCATCAAGCATGATGATATTTCGCTCTCATGTTCAGGCATTTATAGGCCGGATGGGGTTCACTTATCAGACGTTGGGGTAGATATCTTCATCCTCGCCCTGCAAACGGCCACAGCAGCTTTAGTTAATTAGTGGGGGTAGAAAACAAATAAGGTTTTACTGTTTCCTACTTTGGCGGGTGCCCTCACCGGAGCATAAGGGGATGTATCTCTGCATAGAGGGGAAGTTTTTGGTGTTGGGGGAGGGGGAAGGGGAGGAGCACAGCACCAAGGACTTTGCATAGGGGGAAAGCGGGGGCATGAATATAACTAAGCATGGCGGAGACCGAGATAATGGCCGGTCTGGGGGTGGCCCAATGAAGGCCTGGCATAAGCAATAATCGCGGCCCGCAAGGCCAGGGGTGGGAGGAGGCGGCAGAATACTGCACGGAGCGGCAGTAGCCACGGAGGCGTTCACGGAGCGGGATGCCAGTGGCGGGTGTTCCCCTTCACGGAGCGGAAGGCGGGATTGGCATTCACGGAGCGGGGTGCCAATGGTATACCACCTTCACGGAGCGGAAGGATGGAGGGCTGCCGTCTCCAAAAAAGCATTGGGGTGGGAAGAACAAGGAAGGTACCGGTGAGGGCGTGGCATTTAGCTAATGCCAATTGTTTAAGCTGCTGCAATATAAAGTAATAAGGTTATAATGTTAAATTTTGGCTGTGGCCGTTTCTTCCACTTAATAAAAGTTATCCTGGTTTACCTACTCTGTTGTCGTGTGGTCAAGGGTGGGAGGGGCGGTCGTCCGTGAGCTACGGCGTGCCAGAGTTAAGGAGGCCCTGCCTCTCGAGGCATGGGCCGTATAACTGGGCAGACGTGCGGCAGGCAAGAGGGAGGGGGGAGGGGGGCACAGCCTAGGTGCGGAGAGGGGCGGACAATGGGATTAGGGGCCAGTTCAAACCTGAGCATGAGCCAATGAGACAAGGAAGGCGGCGTCTCTGAGCTCAGGTACTTAGAGGTGGGGTGGGGTGAGCACATTTGCAGCCTGGAAGCGAGAGCAACCCTCCCACCACCCCACAGCGCAAGGGGATACTGGGATTGGGGGGATAAGTCGTCACAGCCATAACAAAAGGAACAGCGGGTGCCCTCACCGGAGCATAAGGGGATGTATCTCTGCATAGAGGGGAAGTTTTTGGTGTTGGGGGAAGGGGAGGAGCACAGCACCAAGGACTTTGCATAGGGGGAAAGCGGGGGCATGGATATAACTAAGCATGGCGGAGACCGAGATAATGGCCGGTCTGGGGGTGGCTCAATGAAGGCCTGGCATAAGCAATAACCGCGGCCCGCAAGGCCAGGGGTGGGAGGAGGCGGCAGAATACTGCACGGAGCGGCAGTAGCCACGGAGGCGTTCATGGAGCGGGATGCCAGTGGCGGGTGTTCCCCTTCACGGAGCGGAAGGCGGGATTGGCATTCACGGAGCGGGGTGCCAATGGTATACCACCTTCACGGAGTGGAAGGATGGAGGGCTGCCGTCTCCAAAAAAGCATTGGGGTGGGAAGAACAAGGAAGGTACCGGTGAGGGCGTGGCATTTAGCTAATGCCAATTGTTTAAGCTGCTGCAATATAAAGTAATAAGGTTATAATGTTAAATTTTGGCTGTGGCCGTTTCTTCCACTTAATAAAAGTTATCCTGGTTTACCTACTCTGTTGTCGCGTGGTCAAGGGTGGGAGGGGCGGTCGTCCGTGAGCTACGGCGTGCCAGAGTTATTACCAAGAGCAGATTTCAAATAAGCGCTGACCGCCTATCATTTCTTCCAGGGTCCTTTCAGGCGGCTGACTTTTGGGCTGCCGCCTCGGGTGTCGTGGTGTCACCGCACGCCATGTCACGACAGGCGCGCGCACGCACTCCCACGGGCCGCTCATCCCGGGCGGACACCCCGCTCGGCTCGCCGGCCCGGGGAGGCGCGCTCCCGCCCTGCCCGCCGATTGGTTGGCTGCGGCCAGCCAGGTGCCTGCGGCGGGGCTCGGCGCTTCTGAAGCTGAGTAGAGGCGGTGGAGGAGGAGGAGGAGGAAAGTGCGCCTATGCTTTCAGCAGCACTTGCAGCAAAGCAATCAGCTGACACTTTGCAAGAGCTGTGCAAGAAAAAAACAACATTCTGAATACCAAAGGAAGACACGGGAGGACCGCTGGCACCTCATTGCATCCCCACCCCTTTGCCAGTGCCGGGATATAAAAGAGCGGAAGGGTCAGCGCACGCTTGCGTTGCCCCCTCAGACCGGGGCACTTCCAGCTGGACTCCGCTGTCCGTTGGCAGGAAGGGGCAGCGGCCGTTTTCTCGTTGAGCCCGTTTGCTTATCAGCAGGGCAGCACCAGCCTATCTTGTTGACCATCGCGTCTGTATCTTTGAGCAGACTTCCAGAACTGATCGGCTGAAGTTGCACATGCACAGCTTCCATTTTGGTGCATAACCTCGCTTTTAGAGCTGTGAGTATGTTTCTTCCTAAATATCCTGGGTTTTTTTTTTTTTTTTTTTTCTTTGTTATCGGCTTGGCACGAGAGGTTGGATAGGGAATGTGTGGGCTTGCTTTTTTTTTTTTTTTTCACATTTTCACCTAATTCCCCGGTCTGGAACTACTGAAAATGACTTGCTGGGGATGCGCGTCGCTCTTTCGCCTAGCCATGTATTCCGGATGGATGGCCACAGCTGGGAGATGTGCTGGGCACAGACCGTACACTACAGCATCAGCGGATCTGAGCCACAATGGTCTCGTTCGCCAACCATCGGACGCTTCATCCTTCTCAGGGGAGGAAAGGGAGTTTAGATCAGGGCACCGGTGGGGGGTACCGAGGCAAAACTCTGCACTGTATAGTGGAAGAATGCACCTGCAGCTTTTCCCTTTTCTGGGTTGCCAGGTCCGCGCGCGTTTCAATGCAACATAATACACACGCCTTGTGTTTGGCACTTGGCTTTGGGATTTCTATACTATTGTGATTGACTTCTGCTTGGTTATCCCTGCACCACGTTCACAGAAAAGCAAAGCTGATTAGACAGGCGATGAGGATTTATAGATACGGGGGAGACATCGTGTAGTTTATTTATACACCTTTTGCATTTTTTTCCCTAAACTTAAAGGTTAAAGCTACAATTTCCTGGGCTGCCTTGCGTTCTCTGGTTATATGGTCGATCTTTCTCTCGTCTTGATGAAATTCCCTTATACAACAAGGACCCAGGCTCACTTGTTTTCACTTTAACCCAGAGAAACTCTGGGTGTTGCCGTCACTAGACGTGGAGTGAAATGAAATACCAGAAAAACCATAGCAGCTACCCAATCAGACAGAGGGGCCAGTCGTGTGGGGCTTTGGGAATTCCCATGTAGATGAGCGGGGAGCCTTGGGGGTGTTCTGTTCATGTTGCGATTCGTTTCCTGTAAATCGAATTTGCAGTGCATACGATTTTGAACGTATACGATGGCAGCCGCTGTCAGATCCAGTGAAGTAATGGTTAATCCTTTGCACAGATCGCCACGTTTCCGCGTTTCAAATCAGCTCTGTTTAGTCTCTTTAGCGGACAAGGGTTTTGATTGTGTAACATGATCTCTGTAAATATCTGTCGCTCTATACATTTACTCAAACACACACATCACGTATATAAATACTGTATATATAAGTATGTGTTTATGTATGTAGATTTACGCCATTCTTATATTTTGGCTTTCATGGTGGGAGAATTAAAGCTGCTATTTGCGTTTGTTTTGGTTTTTCTGTAGCTTGGGTTTAGCTTTACATTGCGAGCGCTGTGCATTTTTATTAAAAAAAAAAAAAAAAAGAAAGAAAAGAAAATACACCAGGAAGATCTTCCCATACCGTTAATATGATTTTGAGCAAGTGCTTTAGTGGTGGTTTAGTAGCAAATCTCTTATAGGAATGTAAAGGGAAATGATTTGAAGGCATTGGCAAGGCTGCTAAAGTACCTTCTCTGTGAAACGGGATTTCTTTTTTTGCGCTTGCATTTGAATTAAATAGTGGTCTGTTCAATGTGCACTTTATTTGTGATTAGGTATAGCAGGAAGTAGCCCTGATGCAGTGTAGCTGCTAATAATCCCACTTCACCCACCCACCCATTCCATCTTTAGTAAAAATGAATGCTGCTGTATTTTTAAAAATGTATATCTACTCTTCTGACTTGTCCGCATTCTGGTCTTTAGAGAACTATATAATTATTACTATTTAAGTGCAGGAAATAATTTGTTTCGTCAGACCTGTAAACTAGAGTAGTTAGAAACAATATTAGAAGCTTTTTCTTGGAGGAGCAACAGGATGCTGCATCACACAGAGCCTTGGTGCCTGATTCAATAACCCCCCTCCCCCCCCCCCCCCCCCCCCCACGACACAGAATGTGGAAAAATTCATTTTGCATAAGGCCCTTAATCAGTAGGGTTCATTGTAAATGGCATAAGATGAGAGGAAGCCCCCCAGCCCTCCTCCCCCCCCCTCCCCGATTATTCTATAAATGTTTTCATGGTATAACACAGGGCTTCCCATTCCTGTCCTGGGGACTCCACAGGCCTGTGGGGTTTTCAGGATATCCACAAATGAGATACATTTGCAAATCATGCAGACTCTGTATTTGCACATGTATCTCATGTATCCTTCATTGTGGATATCATGAAAACCCCACTGCCTGTGGGATCCCCAAGACAGGTTTGGGAAGCCCTGGTATAACAGTGTTCTTCAGAGCATTTTAAGGATAATTTACAAATCTACGGGACAGTGTATGTTCTCCTAGTTATCTATTATGCTTAGTTTACTTATTATGTTTTCTTTTTGGCGTGTGTGGCAGGCATCCTGCTGTATAGTGGCTGTTATTCATTGAGTGATTTATATTTTTCAAAAATAGAGGCTGCACGAGAATTGCCATGTACAATAAGAGAACTGTGTAATCTGTGTTTTGAGAAAAAAATGGTAATTCATAAATGTGATTTTAAATTGAGTGAACATGCAGTCTTTTCATCTTTTACAAATGTTCCCTCTGGACACTGAATCTTCTATTCAGAGCATGTGGTCTAATTTTTTTTTTATCATTAAGGAGTCATCACAGGTTCTGTGTGCTGTCATAAAGATACAAAATATACATTTCACAATAGCAATTATCAATTCATCATTGGCTGTAATACAGTTGAAAAAGAGATTAATTACATAATGGTTATAACTGGTGGATTTCATAAACCTGTTAGCAGAATGAAAAAGTTAAATTGCTAGCATTAAGTATCTTAAGTTCTAAAGAACATAAGAATTGCCATGCTGGGTCAGACCAAGGTCCATCGAGTCAGCATCCCGTCTCTGACAGTGGCCAGTCCAGGTCGCAACTACCTGGCAAATCCCATAAAGTAGGTCTAATTCCTGTTCCTCACTCCCAGGGATAGCAATATCTTTCTTAATCTGGCTAATAATGTGTTATGGACTTTTTCTCCAAGAACTTGTCCAAACCTCTTTTACACCTCTTTATGCTAGTCACTTTCACCATGTCCTCTGGCAACAGATTCCACAGCTTGGTAGAGAGCTGACAGAGCGCTGAGTGAAAAAGTACTTGTAATGATCTATTTTGAATCTGTTAGTTTTATGGCATGTCCCCTTGTTTTAGTATTATTTGAAAGAGTAAATTAATCATCCTTTATTTATCTGTTCCACTGTAATCATGATTTTATAAACGTCTGTCTTGTCCCCTCTTAGCTATTTCCTTTCCAAGCCTAAGTGCCCTAACCTGCCTAGCTTCTCATCATAGGAGAGATATTGTATCTTCTGTCTTTTCTGCTTCTCTCCCCTGCACCTCTTCTAGTTTCGCTATGCCTTTCTTGAGATGGGGGGACCAGAACTGCACACAGTATTCAAGATGCAGTTGTGTCATGGCTTGATACAGAAGCAATCTAATATTTTCTGTTTTATTCTTCATTTCCTTTTTGGACCATTCCTAGTATTTTTATTTGATTTTCTGACTGCCACCACACACTGAGCCAAGGATTTTAACACATTGTCCACAAGGACTCCAGGGTGACTTCCAGTACAGAGCCCAACATCGTGACCCTGTAGTTGGGATTATTTTCCCCTATGTGCACCGGTTTGCACTTTTCTACATTAAATTTCATCTGCAATTCACTTGCCTAATCTCCTAGTCTCACAAGATATTTCTGAAGTTCCTTGCTCTCCACTGCTTTTCTTTTTAACAACTTCAAATAATTTTGTGTTATCTGCAGATTTGATCACCTCACTCATTCCCCTTTCCAGATCATTTATGAATATGCTAAACAGCACAGATTCCAGTACTAATCCTGGTGGAATTCCACTAATGACCTTTCTACATTTGGAAAACTTACCGTATTGTCCTATGCTCTGTTTCCAGACTTTTAACCAGTTACCAGTCTACAACAGAACAGTATCTCCTATCTCAAGACTCTTGAGGAGTCTCTCATGGGAGACTTTGTCAAATGCCTTCTGAAAATTCAAATGCACTAAATCAACAGGTGCACCTTTATCTGTGCTTATTTACATTTCAAAAAATTCTAAAAGATTGGCAAAGACCAGACTTCCCTTGCTAAAACCATGTTGACTCTTCCCCATTAAGCCATGTCTGTTTATATGGTTAGTGATTTTGTTTTTAAGAATGGCTTCTTCCATTTTGCCTAGCACCAATGTCATGCTCTTTGAGGTTGATAGTTTCCTGGATCACCTCTGGAGCCCTTTTTAAAAATCACAGTATCAGATACACTGCAATTATAGAAAACCAAATTACATATTTATTTCCATGAGAGCAGAATATGAAAAGTATTCTCATAATATAGATCATCATGGTAACATAATAACATAGATGGTGCTTGGCTATCACCAACCTTCTCATATTGACCCATTTGGTATCTGGGGAATTATACTCTGTTGGTATCAACCTATATATGCCATGGCTTGTAGAGTCATTGACATAAAAGTGCTTATTGTTGTTATCTTCATTCTTCATCTTCCTTCTTGGATCTGTTGATGATGTAGTTAAGGAGCAAGATGTGGATTATCTTGCAGCAGACCTGGATGGACACCAGCTCCATTCAGAGCATGAAGCATTGTCTTATGAAGAAGAGGATGTCCTTCAGCCCTCTCCTGGAGGGACACCTAGGCAGTTGGGTTTTCAGGATTGTGACAATGAATATGCATGGAATAGATTTCCATACTTTGGGTCTCCAATGTATGCAAATCTATCTCATGCATGTTCATTATAGATATCCTGAAAACCTGACTGATTAGGTGCACTTCCAGGAGAGGGTTGGGAAACTCTGTCTTTGGAAATAAGCCATAGAACATTGACTAGTGAGTTACACAGTTGCTTGGGATGCGATCTCTGAATTCATTGTCTATAGCCTTCAGTAAGTCCTATGCAAAAAGGTACAACAAGAGCAGGTGAAGTTGGCTCTTCAGTTGTACAACCTTTCAGGCAGTGCCTGTATCTTCTGAGGCTCCTTACATACATGAATGTCCTTATTGATGCCCTGTATAGTTATCCATGCAGTGTCTCTTCACTTGTTTGTCAGTCTTCTTGATATTCTGCCAAACTGTGGTGTAGGAAGCTTCTGGTAGATTTTTCATGAGCTCCATAATGTCCTTTCCGCAGATAAACTTATAAGTAGTTCTTGGTGTCTATAAGGCCGGTATGATATGTTGTAGTCCCAACTCTTTTGTGAACTGCTCCAGCTCTTTGTAATACAGTAGCAGAGCTCAGTTGTAGGGCAGTGAACTTTCTCCACATCTGCCAGGCTGACAGAAGGAAAAACCAGGATTGGAGGTACTTTGCAAGGTCTGTTATTGCTTCTCAAGGTGTTTTCGATGCACTTGCATACAAAGAAGCTCCGATGTATGTGCTTACCTGTTGATGCTCTTGAAAAGAACTGCATTTTCACATGATCCAGCTTGGAGTTCCAAATGGATAAGATTTCCTTAGTGATGTCTCTGGCCACTGCTGCTGGAAAAGGTCCTGCCTGTGAGCTCTGTAAAGGAGCAGTGGGAGCCTCATTCTTGAGCACTTAGACCTCCCTCTTGGTGGGCTGTTTTCTGTCTCCTCAGTTCCAGCTTCAGAATCACTTTCATGTGTCTCTCCTGGGCTGTTTCATCTCTTCCGAACTATGCCTCCCACCCTAAACTCTTGATTACACTTATCTTGATAGGGAAAGGGAGTGGCTCATAAAGCACTTCTCCTTCTCTGAATAGCATGGTTTCCAACTTTCTGCAGTTCGTTTGATCCTGAAGTTCTTCCAAAGTCCTTGTGTACATCTGCTAACCTTCTCATTGAGGCCACGTCTGTACAGAAGATGGCGATGCTATTCACATAAAGGGGACGATGCAAAAAAATACGCAGAAAGCAGGCACTGAAACTTCAGCGCCTGCTTTCTTAACACCCGCATGGTGACCTCAAGGGGGCGCCATGCTATATGGAAATTAGGGGGTCGCGTTAGCAAGGAGGTGCTAGGGTCGCTTGCGCGCCCCTAGCACCTCCTTGCTAACACGAACCCGCGGCGTCCGCCGGTTACAAAAACAGACGCCAGTAAACTCGGCATAGGTTTTCAAAACCGGCCGTCTGCCAGTAATGAAAATGGATGCTGAGTTTATCGGCATTGGTCTTCCTAACTCGGTGGTCTGCCAAAGTATTTTTTTTTCTTTTTTACTTAAGAATTACAGAAAAGCAGTTTTTTCTGCTTTTCTGTACTTCTTTTACTTGTGCTCAGCTATTAACGCCTGCTCCAGGCAGGCGTTAATACCTGAGAGCTAAATGTGCATCTGAGATGCACACTTTTATTTTTTAATGTGGAGTGAATGAGTGATAGCCTCATTCACGTGCATTTGCATGTGATGAGCGCTATTGCATTCACTCCGCATCGGACGCACGTTAAATAGGCGCTAATCTCCCCCTATTGCATTAGGGGGTGGATTAGCGCCTATTTAACCCGCATCCGACTGCGGGTTACAGTGCAATACAGTGCGCTCAGCTGAGCGCACTGTATTGCATCTGTCCTAAAGTGAATACTTCACTTCCTTACTTTTTTTGGGTGTCTGGTACTGTGATCACTTTGATTCTCGCATGCCATCTGATTTGTTCAGCGAAGAGCTCACCAGCCTAACAGGAAGTGAGAGAGGACAACCTTTTCTGATGTAATTAATGCATGGAAAAAGAAATTTGTTTTGTGTTTGTATCATTTTTCCTCCATGTTTATCATGTTTCATTTTAGCATGTGCTATATTTTTACAGTGTGCATACTTTTGGCCATTCTATTCTCCCACTAGTTTTAAGACACCTATTTTCTAAATTTTGTGAATTATGCACACTAAAATAATAAATGTCATAAATGATATTTTGGTAGTTCTTTGGTGGTGTTTTGGATAGGAAATAACAAAAAAGATATAAAAAATATCATTGATGTGTTCATGCCATTTTTTTTAAATGACAGTACATCCCTAGAAAGGAGTCTGTTTTCCAGTCATTAACCACTGTAGCACTAAAAATGTTGGTGTACGTGATCTTAACTTTTGACAAAGCAACTTGCCCATCCTGAACCTTCGAACCCTGCTGGAGGGTCTTGAGTTCCGCTCGGATGCTGTGGTCTTTCATGTGCTAGATCCTGACCCTGTTCAGAGCCAGGATATCTGTGATCCAGCATTCAAGGGCATAGCAGAGGTGGTCTGGATGAATCACCCATGCACCTCTGCCAGGCTGAAATCTATATGATTTAAGTGTTTACATGCTATGATATCAAACAATTTGGGAATCATTTTGATAGTTACACTTTGGAAACTCATTGGGTTTTTCCCGTTCTGCCCATAGTCTGCACTTTTTACTTAACTTCATGACACCATTTCCACCCCTCGTAGGGACACTTCTTCCAAGGTTTAACTCTCGCAGTAAATGTCACTTGAAGTCTGCTGGGGGCATTCGGGCTTCCTGCACTTTAATCCTGTACTCTTAACTACAGGGTCAACCTGATATGTTGCTAAATTAGTAAGAGAAAGGAGGAGCAGGCTAGTGTGTAGAGCAGCTGGCTGAGAACCAGGAAAGCCAGGGTTGAAATCCTGCGTCTCCCACTGATGTTCCCTGCATAATCCTTGGACTGGGGTCCTCGCTTGGAGTCCAAAGGGCACATGCTTACATTTTTGGGACTGAATATTTTCCAAACATTTCACTGTCTTACTAGCCAACCCCATCCATACAGGATTCTTCCGGGGAGGGCGGATAACCTCCTGGCCCCTGAGTGTTCCTTCAGCTTCTGTATTGTAAATGATAATAAAACACCCTAAAAACAGATTGCCTTTTCAATACTACAACAACCTCAAGAACAGGCAAAGCCAGTTACTGAAAGGTTTCTTTAAAAGTGAAATATGGTACATCTTACTTATGGTAAATCTGTGACTCTGGAGTTTCTTCAATAATGCATAACAGATCCTTCTCTACTCTGGTGGTAGTTGTTTGTTTTTTTCCTGGGATGTCTACACTAGAGGGGTAGCTTACAATTTAATTCCTCCTTTTCCATACATTGACCCAGATGTCCTGGTATCAACACCTTATTCCTGGTGTTCCTGAAGGATACCTCATTACTCCAGTTCCTGGAAACTGGATAGCTATTTACTGTTGTGCATTGGATGGGTGCCGACTTCACTCTTCTTCCTTACTCCTTTTATACCCCTCGAATACTAGGCGAATGTTCAAGCTCTCTTCAGAATTTAACTGTGTGGGTGCTGTATCTCTTCAGTGAAGACAAACAGAGGAACAAAATGCAATCACTGCCCAGTTCAAAAGGGAAAGGAAGGGATGTAAAAACTACCTTAAAAAAAAGTCCAAAATAAGTCAGTTCTCTCTGGAAAAGAAAAAGATCAAAAGAAAGCGTCCCTGAATTCTCCACCAAATGCAGGCCACTGTTTCTTTCTAACCAAAAAGCAGGCATTGAAATGAAACCCTTCTCAGTGTGTTGAAAAATTTGCACTTCCTGTATTTGAACAGGCAGAAATAGGTGGTGCGCTCCTCTAATACTACTCCACCTGCCAAATAAACTTTATTAGGGATCCCAATGGGGCCCTTCACTTGTGACCTTGGACAAGCCATTTCATTTCCAGTGCTTCAGGTACCAACTTACAGGGTCATTTACCATTTCGCGTTAGGGCCTTATTCGAGTGGGAGGAGTTTGGGTGGAGTAAATGGAAATGAGGGTCCTGCTAGGCGTGACATGCGATAGTGGGCATTACTCTATCGTGGGATTTAACGCCAGAAATAATGACACCTTTTTGTTTGCGGTACGGTGAGAAAACTATTTATTGGGCTCCCACAGCTGACTGCAGAGATTATGGCTCGCAATAAAAAGGGGAATGATAACGACACACCTTCCTGGCCTAATAAAACACCTGGCCTAGCTTCTTAAAGCCATAGGGGCGGATTTTAAAAGGCGCGCGAATAGCCTACTTTTGTTTGCGCCTGGAGCGCAAACAAAAGTACGCTGGATTTTAGTAGATATGCGCGGAGCCGCGCGTATCTGCTAAAAACCTGGATCGGCGCGCGCAAGGCTATGGATTTTGTATAGCCGGCGCGCGCCGAGCCGCGCAGCCTACCCCCATTCCCTCCAAGGCCGCTCCGAAATCGGAGCGGCCTCGGAGGGAACTTTCCTTTGCCCTCCCCTCACTTTCCCCTCCCTTCCCCTACCTAACCCACCCGCCCGGCCCTGTCTAAACCCCCCCCTTACCTTTGTCGGGGGATTTACGCCTCCCAGAGGGAGGCGTAAATCCCCGCGCGCCAGCTGGGCCGCGACCTGGGGGCGGGTACGGAGGGCGCGGCCACGCCCCCGTACCCGCCCCCAAAACGCTGCTGACACGCCCCTGAAACGCCGCGACGACCGGGCCCGCCCCCGACACGTCCCCCTCGGAGAACCCCGGGACTTACGCGAGTCCCGGGGCTCTGCGCGCGCCAGGAGGCCTATGTAAAATAGGCTTCCCGGCGCGCAGGGCCCTGCTCGCGTAAATCCGCCCGGTTTTGGGCGGATTTACGCGAGCAGGGCTCTGAAAATCCGCCCCATAATGTTTGTGGCAAGTTTAATTGTTGGGGGAAACTGGATGCTTCGGGAGGCTCACCACAGACGACAACAAGTGGAAAAACAACAACAACCTCAAGAACAGGCAAGGCCAGTTCCTAGCCCTCCTAGGGAAGTCCCTGCACCTGAGGCCAAGCTACAGGCCCCCCAGGGTCAGGGCCCAGGGCAGCGCCTGGCACGCAGGTGGCCATGGTGGAGAAGATATAGGGAGCTCATCTTTCCTCCATGAACATTCTTGCTGAGCATGCCAGAGGATTATGTGGTTTGCAGGTATCCCCTCAGCTATCAGTCTATCCTGGAATTATATGAAGACATCTGAGGGGATTTGTATCCTTCACACAAAGGTCCCACGCTGTGCCTGGCCTCACCAAACTGTTGGCCACCCTGCAGCATTTTTTGCTCCTTGGATCGTGAATGAATGTTGAAAAACTGTGGTTGTGGTGTTTTTTTAGGAGGTTGTCGGTCTCACTGGTGAATAAGGTGCCTAAGAAAAAGTTGTCGTGGTATGTAGGAAATGCGGTGTGAGTTTAAATCGCTTGGAGTATTAAAAGGAGCAGCCGGCTTTGAATTTGATGCTGGATCATTTGTTTTTAGATGCTGGGACAGCGATTCAGGTGGATTAGTGCGACAGTGAGTTGTTGGAAAAGATTTGTTTGAATTAGCCTTTGTGGGTGGACAAGGGATCAGACTCATGGCATCTACGGATGGAGATTTTTTAAGATACTAGTTTTCTACAGAAGGAAATTGAATAGCCATTGTAAAGTTGTGATAATATCTCCCTGAAGAAGACAAAGTGGCTGAAAGGGAGATTTTTTGTTGAAAATATTTGGTGGGATTTCTTTGTGAAAAAAGTTTGGTGATTATTTGGAAAAACTTGGGAGGGGTATTTCTGGGGAAAAGTTTGGTGATTATTTGAGGAAATTTGGGAAAAGTTTGTGGAAAATGTTGGTGAATATTTTATAAAAAATTGTGTGGGATTTTGGAGGGTGGTATATTGAGGGATTTTATTTGGGGAAGTATTTTATGGTGTATGTGAATGTATGGGTATGAGTGATAGATGTATGATATATGTGATTAAATTAAGAGGTATTTGGAATAAGAAATAGTTGGTATTGTGCACCCTAGGAATATATATATGTGTGAATTATTATATCATAGACATTGAAATTTGAGATATGTATACCATGACTGGTTTAGGTTTTTAAATTTGTATTCAGCTCAAAGTTTTTGTAATAAAAATTATTTGTAAGGATATATGATGTAATCTTATTTACCCCTGTTTTTTGTCATGAATGTTGATATGGATTCAGAGGGTTAGTTATACTTTCCGTGTTTGCACCTGATTAAATCTGTCTTTGCCATAGGAGATTCTGGGTACAATTGAAGGATCTGGCTTCTCACCACTGTTGCCATTCCCAACATGCTGGCAGTCGAGGTACAACAAGGCCTTGTGTGCTACCCACTGTGTCATCAAATGCACCTTCAGAGTTCTCAAAAGTCGCTTTTGCTGTTTGGCAAGACTGGTGGAGCTTTAATGTATGCCCTACCCATAGTTGGAGATATAGTGCTGCTCTGTTGTGTCTCCATAATCTCGATCTACATCAAGGACTATGAATGGATATAGTTCCTGATCTCCCCCTGGATCCCCCATGTGTCCCCGCATGAGCTGAGGTCACCATGCTGAGTGGCAGCCAGCTTCACCAAAACCTTATACAAACTACTTTGCCTGATAGGCCTCACCTACCACATCCCCTTCCAGGGAAGGGAGGCCAGTAGACAGTTAGCTGCTGCTCTCCTCACTGTCATTTTTCTTTCTCTCACTGCTTCTCTGTCTGTGTCACTGTGTGACAGAAAACATGTATGCCTACTCCGGATTCATCTTAACAATGGAGCCATAGAGTATACAGGAAAAACAGTTGTGAAAGTAAATATGACATAAAATACATGTGTCTGCCATAATGTGTTTTGTCTCATAGTGACACTAAAAGAGGCATGTGCGGCACGTGAGTTCATGAACGACTGCCAACATAGAGTTCATAGTCTGGCCTAGTTAGCGCAATCTGGCTTGCCGGCCATCCACTGCAGACCCCATCCTAGCGCTCACATGTGGATGAGAAAATGCCACAAGTGTGATGCCACACCAGCTGGTCCTTGAGCATGGAGAGCTCCAGCTCCAGGAATACTATAAATATCAAATAGCTCTGAAGCTTAAAGGCACAGCCTAAAGATACAGGTAGACAGTTAAAGGTTTCAGTGACAGAGTTCCCATTTTACTGCCTCATTCCATAGCTGCCAGACATGTGCATGTGAACTTATACACCTGTACTGTGTTGGATTACTGTCACTTGGGCATGTTAAGGCACATATATCACCACTGTGTCACCAGTTCTAGAGCTGCTGCTGACTCGGTTTTCCAAATGGATCCAGATTTCCTGGATATGTTGATCTAGTCCTGGTCTTACTCCCATGCATGCAGGTATTGATAGTCTTGGTTTTGCTTGGAAAAGCTATAGGGAAATCAGATGAAATCCCTGCTTGTAATATGTTCCAAATCAGGGCAGGGTTTACTTGTCCTGAAAATTGGAGTCAGTTGGCAACCCATTTGCTGACATCAGTGTGCTGTAGTAGCATGCCTTCCCTTACAGCCTTGGGTAAAAGCGCCTGTATTACCTGGTGCCATTCCCACAATGCGCACAGGTCCTTCCAAGCTAGCATACCTCTTGGTGGTTGCATGCACCCCAATACACACGCACTATACTACACCTACCTATGCAATTTGTAGATGATAATGTGCAGAATGTGAGGGCCTTGGCCATTGTGATGTCACGTAGGTTTGCTTAACTTCTTGCGAGCCTACACCAAGATGCACATCCGGCTCTGTAAAGGCAGGATTGGGAATCAGATGGTGTTCTGCCTTCATTTGTATTTTCCTAGGAGCTCAGAGATGTCACCATCACCATATAGTTTTTAATGACTCTAAGAGCACACCCATCTCTCCTGAGCAAAGGTTGATGTCATGGAAGCCACCGGTTAGGTATGTTTGAACCTCCTGCTTTCAAATCATCTGTCCCAACTAGCCTTACAGAGATATATAGATGTCTGGGTACTGTAAGGCCTCTAACCGTTATGGCTCACTGATAGTCATGTGCTGCAGCTGTATGTACTTATGTATGTACCCAGAATATGTACAGAGTATTGTGCCTTAAGCACTAGCTAGAATTTCTTACAGTCCTGGTGCAAGCTGTTACCGCCCTTAAAGCACATAGGCTGAGCACTCCTGCACCAAACAGCTTTCAGTTAGTTTCATTTGCAACATTACTCCTCACATTTCCGTGGTTTAATGATTGCAGGCCCTTGCTCATCCATTGCCTGTCACAACTTGTGGGGAATCATGAAGAGCTGCTATCCTCTACGCTGTGCCTCATATGGTTGAAGTCACTTTTACAGTTAGTGGTGAGCAGGGCAGGAGTGCTCCTACACTCTCAATGATCTGCTCTGTTGTGTAAAGCATTAAGGCTAGAAAAACTGTCAGCTGATGACTTCATGAGCCTATAAGCTGCCTCCATAGTACATGGTACACAGTACTAAATGTATAGGCCTACTGCTCCCAGAGGTCTCATGTGGTTGGCAAGATGGCTGATGGCCTTTCTGTGGTGTTCTCTTGCCAAACACACATTTAGTGCCACCTAAGGCCCTGAGGGGACCATGTTAGTACCTCAGACAAAGTAGGTGTCATATATGCCTCTGACAGATGTGTTTTATATGGCCAGGTATACCTGAACTTTACTGAGAAAGGACTAGAAATTCCTCATTAGCAGTTATGGAGAAGCTGTCACACACATCAATGCTGTTTGATGGCAATCATTCCAGGAACATATGCATTGCCTATGTGTAGGTGCAAAGAGTGCTGCAGGTAGTCCGTACTCAAAAGATAAGTGTATGACTCGGTGACAGACGTGCTGTGTTACCCTCTGTCAATCTCTATATCTGGGGGTGCTGTTGCACTAGGAGGTACCTCCGTTACCACAGCAATCCATACTCCAGAACAGGCAGTTGTGTGTGTGTGTGTGTGTGTGAGCATTAATTTTGCACACACTGCTTTTGAGCAGCAGGGTTTGAGTACTTCCACTCTTGAGAAGGGGCGCCTCTGAGAGTTGACCATATGGGCTGCAGGATGCATGGCCTCAGGCCTTGTACTCTAAAAATTTTCCCTAGTTCACTCACTGTTTATACTTAGCATTGAGAGAGGGGCGGAGGTGTGAAACTTTCCAGCGTCACACATCAAATATGCAGTCTTACAAGTGTGCGTATTAGTTGACAATTGCCTGTAATGTACACAGTGCAACCTCCGCTACGGAGGCTTTTCCATCTAGTACTTGGAGTGGGCCTAATAGTCCAGTTATTTGGGGGTGTTCAGGCTATCCAGAGATTAAGCTGTCACTGAGGCTTGCCACTTTAGGGAGGGAGGAAGTGAGTGTTAAACTGTCCACTGAATGTGGGAATGCTGAGATGGCAGGAACGTGTAGTGGCAAGGACCACCTAATTGCATCGATGTTGGCCTGATTCAGATGAATGGTTTGGATGAGGGTTTAGTGGCAGCATGTAGAGAGATACCCAGTGCAGGGTGTTGTGTGTGTGTGTATGTGGGGGTTGGTTTGCTTGGCAGGTGCCAGAGGGCTGGCGGCAGTCCTATTTGAGTGTCTCTTTTTCCAGTCACTGGTCTCCTTAGCCTCTTATCTGTTGATCATATCATGCACAATAGACATGAGGCTGCCACCCTAGGCCACATCATTGGACACTCACTCTGTCCTCTATATACGCTGGCATGGAAGGGCTACCTTCTTTCTACCACATGTAGGTCTTTAGCTTTCCTGGGCATACATAGAGGTGGTGCGGCCATATCTGCTGAAGAATCTAGGGGTCAGGTTTTACTTAGCACTTTTAGTGCTTCACTTGTACACTAACCAACCTTTCCCTTTGACATCGCGGTGTACTTGGTGACTGAGGGAACAGAGTGTCAGCAGTTGTGTGAAAACTAGGGAGGAGGAGTGAGGGGGTAGTGTCTTATCGAGAATGTCCACAGGCAAGAGCAAAGGGCCTAGAGGGCTGCTGCTGCTGTTTGGAACCAGGCAGACTTCCACAGACTGACTGCCATCCCTGTAGTGGGCTGCCTTCAGGATCTGGATACTGCCTGTACGGTCATCCTTACCTTAGATATATCATACAGATCTCCAAGCCATGCCAGTACAGGGGTGCCAGCCAGTCTGTGGAAGTCTGCCTGGTCCCAAGCAGCAGCAGCAGCCCTCTAGGCCTCTGCTATTGGCCTGTGGACATTCTCGACATGACAATGCTCCCTCACTCCTCCTCCCTAGTTGTCACACAGCAGCTGACGCTCAGTTCCATCTCTCAGCAAGTAGACATCATATTTGGTTTACTGTGAAAGGCACAAATAGTTAAGAACATAAGAATATAAGAACATAAGAAATGCCATACTGGGTCAGATCAAGCCCGGCACCCTGTTTCCAACAGTGACCAAGCCAGGTCACAAGTACCTGGCAAGTACCCAAACATTAGATAAATCACTAACTACTATTGCTTATTAATATTACCATAATAGCAGTTTATTGATTTTTCCTCTAGGAACTTATCCAAGCCTTTTTTAAACCCAGTTACACTAACTGCTGTACCCACATCATCTGGCAATGAATTCCAGAGCTTAACTATGTGCTGAGTGAAAAAGAATTTTCTTCAATTTATTTTAAATGAGCTACTTGCTAACTTCATGGAGTGCCCACTGGTCCTATTATCTGAGAGAGTAAATAACTGATTTACCGTATTTTTTGCTCCATAAGACGCACCTGACCATAAGACACACCTAGGATTCAAAGGGGGAAAATTAAAAAAAAAATGGTATGCTAAACCGGCTCTGTTCCTGGGCGACTGTGCGTTTATGGAGCAAATTAGGGGAGTGCATACAATTTTTTTTTTTTGTCCCCATTTTGTTTTCGGGTATTGGGAGGGCCATTTCGGTCCATTGCTCCTATCATGTGACAGGGGCCGACCATTGGCACCGGTAGCCCGTGTGACATAGTAAGGGCAAAGGGCCCTCGGCGCCAATTTGATTACTGGCAGCCGATGGTCCAAGTGCAGGAGATCACTCCCGGACCCCCTCTGGACCACCAGGGACTTTTGACAATTCTTGGGGGGGGGGGGGTGGTCAGGAGAGTGGGGGGGTTGTAGTTGTGTTTTTTTTTTTTTTTTTTTTAATATTTGCTCCATAAGATGAACAGACATTTTCCCCCCACCTTTGTGGAAAAAAAAGTGCATCTTATGGAGCGAAAAATACGGTACATTAACTTGTTCATGTCCTTTCATGATTTTGTAGTCTTCTATCATATCCCCCCTCAGTCTTCTCTTCTCTGAACTGAACAGCCCTAACCTCTTTAGCCTTTCCTCATAGGGCAGCCATTCCATACCCCCATATCATTTTGGTTGCCCTTCTCTGCACTTTCTCCAGTGCAGCTATATACGTTTTGAGATGCGGTGATCAGAATTGCACACAGTATTCAAGGTGCGGTCTCACCATGAAGCAATACAGAGGCATTATGACATCCTCCATTTTATTTGCCATTCCCTTTCTAATAATTCCTAACATTCTGTTAGCTTTTTTGATCGCCACAGCACACTGAGCGGACAATTTCAATGTATTATCCACTATGACACCTAGATCTCTTTCCTGGGTGATAACTCCTAAGATAGAACCTAACATTGTTTAACTACACCAAGGGCTATTTTTCCCTATATGCGTCACTTTGCACTTGTCCACATTAAATTTCATCTGCCATTTGGAAGCCCATTCTTCCAGTCTCACAATATCCTTCTGCAATTCATGCAATCTGCTTGAGATTTAACTACTGTACATAATTTTGTGTCATCCGCAAATTTGGTTGGGTACAGATAGCCTTTGAGTCATGACTCAAGTGAAGGGACCGAACATCAAGTCTTGTGTGATGATGACTGTAACTTCCACTTAACACCACACAAGCTCTACATGAACACAGTATACTGTGTTGGGAAGCTAACTACTGTCCATCTTACAAACAGGCCCATGTAAGCAGGAGTTAGCTAACAGTATGCAGTGTGAAGAAGGCAAAAAAGGCAATACTGAAGGTCCCCAGTAATAAACCTGTTCTTTACCTCTTGCTGTCTTCCTTAGGAGCATATACTGAGCATTCAGGTACATGGTGTAGGCCATATGGTCTTGCTTGCTAGATAAGTGTCTTCTTGGAATGTGCCAGGGCATTCTAGCATGCACGGTCATGTGGTGGGCAAACCTTGCACCTAGTGAACTCTTTACACAAAAAGCACACAATGAAAGGAGCCAACCAGGAAGTGTATTTTTCAAACCAATGACCACATTGTTAGGGAAGACATGTAGGCCATTGTTTAAAATCAAGTCAATGTCTTATATAATCACAATCTGCAAGGACAAAATAGCAAATAACACAAAACATTGTATATTATATGCATAGCACATTCTGTGTAGATCTGTACTTACATTGTTTGAAATGGCATCATTACATATACAGGCTTAGCAACTTATCCTTTTGGCACAATCATGATTACAATAAAGACCATAGAAAGTGGAAGTGGCACCTCCAAAAGCTACAGTACACCTCTAATGTTGGAGCTGACAGCAGCCCTGGTATGTGATGGCTAGGAAAAAGCCCCACACAGTCCATGTTGAAAGAGTGCATTCAAGGGACAGCCTAAGGGCCAAGGCAGCAGAGTTCAAGTGAAGGCAGCAGGACCAGGACCAAAGAGTGCAGCTTGGAGGCAGGGGGCCCAGGAGAATACAGCAGCATGGAGGCAGCAGCAGCATGATCTGAGATGTGATGAGGCACCAGTGTCAGGAGCAGGAGATGAGACATGATGGGAAGAGGCAGCAGCTGGACTTGAGGCCGCATCAAGGAGGATGGAATACAGGCAGAGCACTGAGGAGGGCTTTAGATTTAAGCTGCTGGACCACAGTGGTTGACAGTAGACCACTCCTTCTGCATGCTGGCACAGGAACTCTGTAGTGAGGATGGGCCCAGCAGGCTTCTTCCATCTAACCAGCGTAGGTACTCTGTAGTGAGGATGGGCCCCGTTGGCTTCTTCCATCTAGCCAGCACAGGAACTCTGTACTGAGGATGGGCCCAACAGTCTTCTTCCTTCTAGCTGGCACAGGAACTCTGTAGAGGGGCCCGTCTAGGAATGTTGGTACAACTCTTCTTATTTGCCATTTGATGCCACAACCTTTGATCCTTTATGGCCCCTTGCTACGTCATGGCTGGCTACTTGAGGGGGGCATCTCTTTTGGGGGCCTACCCCTTGGGCGTCTGTCAGCCCGGGGACTGCTGCGAGGTGTGGACTCCAGTGATGCTGGGGAAGACTTGGATGGCTGCTCGGGAATGCTTTGCAGGATCTGCATCAGCATGTTCGCCATGTTATTGACTGCTGTGCCAGCATCGTAACATTCTCTATGTTTTGTGGCTGTCTGATCTTGCAGGATCTGGTTCTGCCTGTTGGCAGCCCTCTTGAGGTGCACTAGCTCTGCCCATATGTTTCAGAGTTGTACCCCATGCCTCCTTTCCAGCTGGTCATGCATGGACTCCTCTGTTGGTGGCGGGGATGTTGGTATTGGTGCTGGGCATGGTGCTTTGATGGTGGTGTGGAGTGCAGGATTTTGGGCCTCCAAATGTGGCATGACAGGGCTTTGGTGCTACTCCTGCTGAGGGCATGGTTCTTTAGGCTGCCGCTAGGTGTGCTGACTCGAGGTTGTGACAATTCTATAGGCTCCTGCTTAAGGCTCTTTTCCTCCATAAAGCCAGATAGGTTGAGGGATACATTGAATGGGATGGGTGAACCCAGGAGTTGCAGCATCTGCAATGGCTCCTGAGCCTGTGGCTGCTGCTCCTCCTCCTTCTCCTCCTCCTCACTCACCTGGGTCTGGGCATCCATCAGGAAGGGCCTGTGCAAAAGGGCTGCTGCGCTGCTGGTCCTTGTGTCTTCCTGGCTGGGACCGAGTGCTTCATGGGCAAGAGATGTGGAAACAAAACATAAGACAAGTACCAATGACAGCAAATATCCTTTTTTAATTTGGCATCAGAGGTGCTCTTTGCTTCTTAGTATTGTGAGCATCTTATGCCAAATGATGTGTACACCCATTGCTGCCTGTCCGTTTACAGGTGAGGTGAACTTACTGTTTGTAGCTTGCGTGGAGTCCAGCCACTAAGCCATGCCCTCGAAGACATCCGGTCCCAGCCTTTGCGTGAGGTGCTCCTCCATGGGGGTGAGGACGATGGGACAAGGGGCTCCTAATCTGGTCCACCTTTGATATTTATTTCTCACCACCTCCTTGACTTTCAGCTTTGCCTTGATGTCCTGGTACCTGTGGGCCACTGCTTCCTGCTTTGTTGGACTCTGCTGTGCCTGGGCTATGTTATTCCAGATCTGGCCCTTGGCTGCCTTTGAGGTCTTGGCTTTCTGGTTGCCAAAAAGCATGGCATAATGCTCCAGGACCCCTGCAATGACCATCTCATTATGCTGGTCGCTGAACTTGATAGCCCTGAGATGAGGGCGTCCTGCTGCCTGGTTGCCAGAAGGGGTGCAACTTCCGCTTCTAGAGAGGTGTCCTCCCCCTGCCCCTCGCTTATCACCTCCCTTCTTCCTCTCCCCTCCTGGCCCTGCCCTCCCATCTCCCTTCCCCTCTGACCTCTCTGTCTATCCCTAGCCTGACATCCTCAGCCCTCCATCCTCACTTGCCTAGCCTCTTCCCCCTCCCGCCTCTTCCTATCCCTTCCATCTTGCCTATCTCTACTCCTGTCCCTGCCCCTACTCCTCCATCCCCTAGCACTTCTGCCCTTATCCTCCCGCATTACCTTCACCTTCTTCTCCCCCCTCTCCTCTCCTCTGCTCTCGCCTCTCCTCTTCTCTATTCCCTATACCTCTTATGCTCCATCCTCCTCACCACAAACACCACTCATCCACCAACACTCCTCAGTCTTTCTCACTCCTCCATACACAGTCCTTACTCCTCTACACCACTCTTCCACTCCTCCAACTCCACTCCTCCACCACCACTCCTCCTCACTTCTCCACTCCTCTACACCAAAAGACAGACAGACAAATTGGACTAACAAACTTTCACGCCAACAAAGAAGACAAAAGACGAAGGCAAAGGGAAACAGATGGAAACAGAAAACAAGACAACTCCCTGAGTAATCACTATAAAGAACTCCTAACTAGCCACCAACAACATCTACCTACCTCCTCTCTCCAAACTCCTGACACATTCTCAGAGAGGCAGTTGCAGGAAGCCTGTATATATAAACTGAAAAAATAATGCACCACACAATTTATGCTAGCAACATAAAATGACATGCTGACTCAATGTGCCACGCAATGACACAATATGTGATGCACTGATACAGTGCCGCGTGCGCTGATACAACGCCATGTGTGGTATTTACCTATGTGATGTCTGCAAATGATCCTAACCACACCCTTTTTTTTAATCATGGGCGCTATTTTCACTATAATTATAGTGATTTGATGAATCTAGGTTTTAGATTGTGAGCCCTCTAGGGCAGGGACCTACCTACTTACCTGAATTATAGCTAACCTTGAGCATGGCTTAGTGAAGGTGAGCAATTAAATTTAAGAAATTATGAAGATTTGTTATTTTTATGGAATTCACTACTCTCATTATAAACTCCAAATATCAGAAGTTTATTAATAACAAATATCTTGTTTCTTTAGGTATAGATCTTCTTTTTCTGTGCATAGTGAAATAAAGCGCCTATAAATTAGGTCTTTATACTAGCTCTGTTTCCTACATTATCAACTGCAGTTGGGTAATAACCATCAGTTTAATGGTATCTATTGGTCTCTAAGTTATGGGCAGTTGAGAAGACATTAATCAGCCCTTATTAGTAAGCAGAAGAATTTAGATTTACAAATCACCTTTCATTTAAACTGAATTTCAATGTGCTTTATAATTTAATACTTCCAAATCATGCGGACAACTGACTCTATTCTGCAAAGGCTAGTTACAAACTCTGGTGCTTGGTCCATATCACAGCTTCTAAAGAGGAGACACTTGTTGTTTTTAATCTTACAACCAAACATCTGTGCTTATTTTCTTCTTAAATCAATGCTCTTTTATGGAATATATGTCATCATGATTTTCTAAGTTTGGGGATCATATCACTCTTGGAAGTCTCTGAACTGTACTAGAATACTAGGGTACACAACCTCTTGAGTAAATTTTAAAGTTGATGATATGATTTTATAGCTATATTGTCCTGGTTGTGCATACATTTTCCTGGACTTTTGATAATTTAGGAATCATCCTTGACACAAAACTAAACCTTAACTCACACACCAAAACTTTCTTTAGAAATTCTGTCTTGAAAATAAAGCTATTGAGACATGTAAAACCACTATTTGATCCGGTTCATTTCCGCACAATTGTACAATCACTAATTCTCTCCGGCATTGATTATTGCAATTCTTTGTTATTAGGCCTACCACAAATCACTACTCGCCCATTACAGCTACTACAAAACTCAGTGGCACAACTTATATATAATACCAAATTACTAGAGCACATTTCCCCGGTCCTTCACAAACTTCACTGGCTGCCTGTTAAATGGCGTATACAATTTAAAACCCTGATGATTCTTCACATGATTATCTATAGTAATTAGAGATGTGCGAAGCCTGAGGGCTTCGTTTTCGGCCCGCCATGGGAAATTTCATATTTCCCACGGTTTGGGCCTTTTAAATTCGGGGGGACCCGAATTTCGGATTAGTGCGCACTAAACCCGAAAACAAATTTTTCCTGAATGCACATCCCTATTAGTAATAACACTTCCTGGCTTTCTGCTTCTCTTCACATATACACCCCATGCAGGAATCTTCGCTTAAAAAACAAACTCCTACTTCAAGTCCCATCACTGAAAATTATTTCTCTAGTTTCCACTAGAGAACTGCATTTTCAATTGCTGGACCCATACTCTGGAACTCAATCCCACCAGAAATTCGTCTAATCTCAGATAAAAAAAACTGTTCAAGAAAGCCATCAAACACTATCTCTTTTTTTCAGGCCTTTCCCGATCTATGAAAAACCTCACAAACAAATTAGTCATATTTTAGTTTACTTTTCAATTATTTATTGTTTGAAGCCTGCCTGTATTTATTTTCTTTTTAAAGATGTCTGTTAGTTGTTTTAATTATTTTATTTAAATGACTTATGTATGGTTTTTATTATTTCAAAATACTTTTTATTCAACAGGCAAGGTGATACAGAAAAGCAGTAAGCTCCAAACTGTGCATGAAACACTTTGTCAATGAGTACAACATTGAGAACAAACCGGCAGAGATCTACACTACCATCAATCCCTGAGTTTTTGGTTTCCGCCCAAGCCCCACCCATCCCCGGCCCCCATTCCCCATCCCACATGAATACCCATCCCCACAAGCATACCGCAGTCAGCCCCCAGTCACACCCTAACCTCCTCCTGCCCCCCCCCCCCCCCGCCCTCTCCCTTGGGGACCAGTCCAACGTGTATCCATTGAGTCGCAATCCATCTTGTAGGGACGTAGGAAAAGATTCAAAACAAGTAGCCCAACAGGCACAGTAAATTCTGTCTGGCTGCCTGTTGCCCGTCAAAGTCCAGTTGCTCCAGTTGCGCTAATGAGGCCATTCTACCTAACCAAGCAGCTTCCGATGGTATGTCTAGCGGCGCAGTCCATCCAGCCAAGATAGTACGACAAGCCATCATAGTTCCAACACGTGCAAATTTAGTCTTGGAGCGACTGCCAGGGGGCGGGCTAGATGAAACGTTGGTTATCAACACTCGACCAGAGATGCTGTGGGGGTATTCCAGTACAAGTACCAACCACCTCCAAAACGGCCTTTCAGAAGGCTTGTAGAAGTTTACAGTCTAATAGCCGATGGAGCAGTGTACCTTCCTCCTCCCTGCACTTGATACAGACAGGGGACAGAGCCAACCTCATTTTAAACCTACGAACATCATCATAGTAGAGGCAATGCAGGATTTTGAATTGGACTTCCCAGAGGCCAAGGTCAGGGAGCAGTTTGTGAAGGCCCATAAACCCTGCCGTAATCTGCTGCTCTGTAACCGGTGAGGCCAGAGCTGTGGACCAACGAGAAGCCAGGCGGGTCACTTGTCCAGTAGTGCGTAACTTCTGTTCCAACTTCTTCCAACCCGTGATAGTGTTAACTAGGTAAGCAGTGGCAAAAATGTCAGTGGCAAACTGTACCTCAGCCTTTAGCACAGCAGGTGTCCACACAAAGGACCGCAAGTGGTGCCGAGCTTGTAAATAAGCATAGAATTGTTTCATTGGCAGATGATAGGTGCGCATCAAGGTGGCAAAGTCCAACAACAGACAGGATTCAGGGTCATACAAATGGAAGGCAAACATTACCCCGTTATCCACCCAGGATTGGAATACAAGACTACAGTCCCGACCCGGCAAAAATTCTACATTCCTCAAAAAGGGGAATAACAGAGACCTCACTCCTGACATATTCTGCAACCTGCACACCCACTGCCAAGCCCTTATACAGGGATATAGTAGCACTCTGGGATAGGTTGCGGTTCAGCACTGTCCTACACACGAATGGATTAGACTTAAAGGGGAGCCAGGGGTTGACATGTGGGCCAACATCCCCGCATCATAATAATGGTAGGACCCCGTCAGCTATTCTCCCATCATGAACCGAAGTTGGCAGGCCACATTGTACAGCCGAAAGTCCGGTACATTCAACGCTCCCTGCTCCCGCGGGTGTTCCAGTGTTGTATAAGCAAGTCGCGCTCATTTCCCTTGCCATAAAAAATTCTGTATACCAGAACGCAGGCACTGGATATGTCCCACTGTCAGCCAACATAGTATCATATGCAGAAGATAAAGAATTTTCGGTACTAGTGCCATCTTAACCAGTGCACTTCTGCCGAAAAGTGAGAGAGGCAGTGGACGCCACAGGGTTAGTTGCACCTGCAGTCTGGCAATACAGGGGGAGATATTCAAGGAATATAAGTGTCTCAGGTCCCACAGGACCCAAACACCTAAATACTTGAGTCTACCCGTGGCCCACTGAAAGGGGAAAGGTCCTTCCCACATGTCTGGAAAGCAGGCATTTAAGGTGAGAGCCTCCGATTTGTGGTGATTAATTTTTAGGCCTGCAACCAAGTGAAATAGATCAAATATATTAATGATGGCGGGTACACTAAGGCGTGGTTTACCAACAAACAGCAGGATATCATTGGCAAACATAGCCACTTTTAGGGGGTGACCATCTACGCTAATCCCGCTAATGCCGCATGCCCTTCGAAGACAAATGGCTAGGGGTGAGGGGGCATCCCTGTCTGACCCCACAGTGTCTAGGGAAAACCTCCGTAGGTTTAACATAATAGTAGCGCTTGGGTTGCAGTTGAGGGCCTGTAACCATTGCAGGTAAGCTCCAGTAAATCCATACTGTTGGAGCGCCCAGAACATCTACTCCCATGATAGTGAGTCGAAGGCCTTTTCGGCATCCAGGCTGAGGATCAGTGCTTCCGCGTCTGCTTGGTAGCTAAGCACAGCCAGTAGATGACACAAGTTCCATACTCCTTGGCGGCCCACCACAAACCCAGTTTGGTCCTCATGGATAAGACTCGGTGAAATGGTGTTGACTTATGTATGTTATATTGTAACCTGCCCCGAACTTGGGAGGGGCGGGATATAAATATTTTTAAACAAATAAATAAATAAATATTGAATGTCCTTGCCATGATCACTTTGCAAATAGGGTATCAACTTAATGGTGTGTCCATTTTAAGTACCCATCCACCCCTGCAGAAATCACTATCTCTTTCTGCTATACTGATTCCGGGATGGCTGTTGCAGACTATTGAGATTGAAACCTTTATTGTTCTAGCTAAGACATATTTTATTTGCCATCTTTAAAATTTGGGTGCTGTACAAAGCTTGCTTAATCAAATCAGTGCATGAGGAGGATTTTATAACCTTGTCAAAGTGGACAGTGTTTCTTGTAGGAGTTAATGAGAAGATGATGTTCTAATCTCATGATCAGAACAGGGGTGGTGCATATCTTACAGGGAAATTTACCTTTATTCCCTTATGCATAGTGCTCGGCAGGTTTTATTCTGACCTGGGAAATAAGATAATTACTGCACTGAGCTCTTTATTTATTTCTTTCCTTGCTGAACTGCAAAGAGTCTGTTGGGGAGACAAGAGCATCTCTCTGAATGTTCATGGAGTATCTGGACAGTTCAGCTGCATTTTTCATTTCTCTGTCTCTCTGACATTGTCTTTCAATGAGCACACCATGCAACATGTGCTTTGGATGCCCCTGGTTGTATAGTTTAGTCTTGTGGTCCTTATTATCAAGAGTTTTCTACAATTTTGTCTATGGGAAAACCTTTGATAAATTAGACCCTATATGCTCAAATGTCTGCATAGCTTTTCCAATCATTAGGAAATTATATAGTATGATATGAAAATCTACTGATTGCAAAATTACATCAGTATTATTCAGAGTACAACACATGATCCTTTACTGAATTTAAATCTACAATTCATTCAGGGAGTGCTGATTGCATTATAATGTGAGCAACCTAGAGAGATTTATAAATATAATGGCTTATAAATAGGAGTGGAATTGGGAAAACCGACTTGGACATAATATGCAACACATTATGGCTCTTTGAAACTTCAGGAAATTAATGTGTCTGCTCACTAGAATCATAATGCCAGGCTTATGACACTTCCTGAATCCACACCTTCTGACACATAACTACTGCACTCAATTAGGATGTGTGCATGACTAATATGAAACAATCAAAACGTCCCCACAGGTTTATTGATTGCAGCTAAGAGCTTATATTTATATACAAAATTTAACACATTCTGCAAAAAATCCGTGGGGGAGTAAATTGCTGTAGCTTAGAGCCAGTCTTTTAAAAACCTTGTACTACTTTGGGGAATACTGTAAGAGTAGCTGCAAGTCATCTTGAAGTTCATTTGTTCTTTTGATTGCAGCACCTTGTTTCTGAAGCCTTACCAAAGTGTTTGCACAAGAGTGTTGCCTAGCAGTCTAACAGTACAGTGTTGGTCTTTTTCTGTTTGGATCATCCTAATTATTTTCAGTGCAAAAGACTTTAATGCTACAAAAACAGACGCAAGTTGATGAACATAAATAGGTGGGATAGGTGGCTGCTGACAAGAAATATTGTATTCATTTAAATTCCGTTGAAATAAATAATGGGAGAGAGGTTACGTTTATTTTAATTTCTTGAATTTATTTGCCCCAAATGGACACAATTTCAGTTACTCTTGAAAGTATTTAGTAGGTGTCCAAATTTTCCATTTGCATTAAACATGTAAATTATTCCGCCAAGCCCAATACGCAGGGGCATCTGGAGTACACCAGAGAGAAATTGCAGCCTTTTCCCCCAGCAACCATGCTTTACGTAGAAAAGGCAATCTCCCCTCCCCACTACCATCTGCACTCCCAGGCAACCAATCAACACCTCCTCAATAGAAAATGGTATAGAGCACTGCAAAATTGAAAGTACCTCTTCAATTTGCCCCAGAAGTCCTGCACAACTGGACAAGACCAAAAATAACGTCCCAGGGTTCCCCGTTCAGTGGTGCATTTAGGGCATAATTCAGACTTCAACAACTCCACTTTAAACAGCCTAATGGTGGTAGATATGCCCGTCAGAAGAATTTATATTGCACTTCCCTCAATTGCATTTCCTATTAGCACAGGAATCCTACCAAATGCAGAGAGTAATTGTTTCTCTGTCACTTGCAATGGGAGCTCAGCCCTCCATTTAGCTAATAGAGGTCCAAGTGCAAGTGGATCTTGAAACGCTAATAAAGCCTTGTAAAAGCGAGAGGCACCCATTTTCTGCCCATCACCACTTTGAAAGAAATCCTCAATTTGTAGCAGAAACTCATCCTGAAGACTACCACTAGAGAGAGACTGCCAATAATGACAAAGTTGATTATATGCAATTCACTTCCCTACTCTCATGCCAAAATGTAATTTTATGTCTTGAGGAGAAAGAAAATTTCCATCTGCAGAAACTCTCTGCGCCACATGAGACATTGCAATTCATTCCTAGTCTACAAATGATTGAGTATGAAATCCTAGCAGGAAGTCCCCATTTCCTCGTAGAGGTAAAAAATTGATTCCTGGTAACTATGGTGAAATATGGTACATAGAAACTACCAAACCCAACGAATAGACCGTACAATCCAATGGGTCCATAAATTACCCGGAATGGCTGAGTTCTGTGCATGCAAAATAAAACCCAATGCCAGCGGTGCACCCACCCTGCTTCCCATATCCGTGGTGTATAGAGAGAACTATCAATGGCCAATTTCACAAATGTCTCAGTATACAAGCTACATTGTAGATCTCAGAATTTAGGTACACCCAAACCCGCTTCACCCCAACAGCCCAGTAAGTGTTGTAAATGAACGCGCACACGCTTGCCCACCACAGGAATCTAGAAATCATTGCATAACTCAGCCTTATGTCTCATTTCTGCAACACTTGTAACATATAAAGCCACTGAGGCCAAAGCATCTTCTTAAAAATATTAACACATCCAGGCACTGACAATGGCAAAGAGTTCCATTGTAAAAACTTGTTTTTCATTCCCTTCAATAGAGGTATAACATTCAAATCATGGATGTGATCCAAATTCAAAAGTAATAAAAATCCCTAAATAAACAAGAGCCAGTAGCCCATTTTAAGGGAAATGTTATCCCACATAGAGACTGTACTTGGGGATTAGAGGCCAAGGCCTCAGACTTCTCCATATTGAATTTAAAACCTGAGAAAGATCCATAAACAGATATTACCCTAAGCACCACAGCCAAAGACTCCAACGGCCTAGATAAATGTACTGACAGATTGTCAGCAAAAGCCACAATTTTAAATACCTGGGTTTCAATTGGGATGCCAGCTGTCTTGTCATACTCCTGCACAGGCTGAAATAGGGGTGCAAATGCCAAAAGAAAGAGCAATGACAACAGGGGGCAACATTGACACCTCCGGGGTAGAAAATAATAACCGCACTACATCAGAAAATACCCCAGAAAACCCAAACTGGACCAGAAGAAAAATAAATATTCCCAATCTACCTTGTCAAATGCTTTCTCAGCATCAAAACTGACAAGTAGAGAAGGAATATGGGCGAATATACTTTGGGAGATAGAAAGCATTACCTTATGAACATTAAAAACTGCATGTCTCCATTGGACAAACCCCACTTGATGCTCTGCTATCAATGTAGGCAAGTGAACAGCTAGATGATCTGCAAATATTTTAGCTAACAATTTATGATCTAAATTAAGCAATCAGTCGGTATGATTCTGGAAGTATCAAATCCTTCTCTTTCTTTGGTAAATCTGTAATCAAAACCTTATTAGTAGGGAAAGGAAACTGTTTCATCTCTATTAGCTGAGTAAACATAATCTGTAGAGGGGAGGTTACTTGCTCCTTCAAAAGTTTATAAAATTCACCTACATAACCGTCCGGTCCAGGCACCTTAAATAGCACAGCCTGTTCGAGCTGCATTTGGACCTCCATGGGTGTGATAGATAGGTTCAAAGCTTCCAATTGTAAGGGGGTCAACCTAGGCAAGGAAAGACTGAAAAAACTGTTCCCTAGCCCCCAAGTCTCCCTTTTCACCAGCATACAAAAATTGAAAGAAATCCCGGAATACTGTACGTATGGCAAGGGCCGAATTGACTCTTTACCCTGAGTATTCCAGATTGCAGCTATATGACAAATACTCTCCCTACATTTAACCAAGGAAATCAATAGCTTACCCAATTTATCCCCAAATTTAAACAGTTGATATTTATAATAAAACATAATTTGTGGGCTCTGTGATGGAAGAGAGAATTCGGTGCCACCTGGGAGAACTGCAAGGCTGTTTGATTAGTAGGCATAGGAGAAGCCACAAACAAAAATCTATCCTGCCTAACCTGTTTCTCTAATGCCAAGAGCCTTTTATCTAATGTCTTCTGCCTCCAACTCGGATAGGCTCTCACTTTCCCCTCATAACAGCCTTAGCGGTTTCCCAATAAAGAGTGGGGTCAGCAACATGGGCCTGATTATGTTCATGAAAAGCATCCCACTTTCTTTCTAGGAAGGACCTGAATCCCGCATCATTCTACAAGTAAGCAGGAAACTACTACCTCCTATTCCCACAGTTAATTTCTCCTCAATGAAAATCAACCCAAATAAGAGCATGATCCGAAATTTCCATAGAACTGATAGCCGCCTGGTTAATCTGATAAAACAAAGAATGGGAAGCCAACAAGTAATCGATCCTGAATTACATGGCATGTGCTCAAGAAACATGGGTATAATCCCTTTTAATGGGATGCAGAATTTGCCATGTATCCAAACTATCTCAGAGCCAGGGGACCCCTTTGTGTTTCACCAACTTCTCTCTGGCTAGGCAATGGGATTTATCAAGAGCAGGGTCATAAACAGTATTCATATCTCCCCCTTCCAATGTATGACCCTCCCTCATGACCTGTAGTTTACATAAAGTACCCCGGAAAAAGACATGATCGTACACATTAGGGGCATAAATGTTGCACAACAATAAGGGCTGTCCATTCAAAGACCCCTTTAGCCTTAAAAACCTACCACCCGGATCCTTAATCTATTCTCGAACAGTAAACGTTAAAGTTTTACAAATAGGCACCTGTTTTAAATGTACTCTCAATTTTTTCATCAGTGCCTGGCCATTTCAGATGTGGGAGTTGTTTCCATTGTAATCAAACCATTATGTTCTGTGGATTTGTGATGAATTGATGTAACAATAGATCTTTCATGAATCTTAATCTCAATATCTAAAAATGAAATCTCTGTACTACTGTACTCCATCATAAAAAAACAAGTTCACTCCACCTTCGTCCAAGTTCACTCCACCTTGTTTTTTGTAACTTTGCCTCTTGTTCAATGTTAAGTTAAGTTAATGTTTAACCCTTGTTCCATGTAAACCGGCATGATATGATATGCATCATGAATGCCGGTATAGAAAAGCGTTAAATAAATAAGTTGGAATCCAAGGAATTTAATCAGTCATGAAATGCTATTAGATCTGCCCAGGGTCCTTTCCATATGAAGAACACATCATCTATATTCTGGTGCCAGTTTAACACAATTTTTGAGGCATACCAATTAAAAAAAAGAAAAGAAAAATATAAGGGCCGATTTTCAAAAGCACGCAAGTGCATCCACGTGCACACAGTTCCCGGTGCATGTACATGGATGCGGATATTTTATAACATGTGCGTGTTGCTGCGTGCACATGCACAGCCGATTTTAATTTTAGCATGCACATGTATGGGTGACGTCTTACGCATGCAAGGGGGGGATTTTTAAAAAATATGTGCGGCGACACGAGTAGGCCTTTCCAAGTTCCCTTCTAGTCCACTACAATGAAGGAGCAGAGTGGGACAGAACTTCCCTATCCCCCTAACCCCTACCTATCTATCCAACATTTTTTTGATATATACCTTAGTGCTCCTTTGGAGCAGAAGTAACTTCTGCATACCAGCCAGCTGCCGGCATGCACTTCCTTGGGACAGCATCTAAGGGTGATGTCCTGTCCAGCCCCACCCCTTTCCCCGCCCATTTTTGATCTGCTGGCACTTCTGCGCATACTGATAGATACGCGTGGGGCCAGGCTGTTTTTAAAATGCACTCAGCACGGCCATATATGTATCTTCTGGTTTTTATGTGTGCCGGGCCTTGAAAATGTGGGCAATAGTGTTCTTGTGCACCATGGATGTTGGCATCTATCATGCCAGCAGGAGAATATAAGAAAAGCCAATGCTACTACAAAGGGCTCAAGATCAGGCCTTGAAGATCCATCCTAGGCCATTATCAGTAGACAGTTGTGCTAATAAGTTTTCATACCTCTGGCAGAATTTGTAAGATGTGTAGTATTTTAAGAAAACATGAGTGATCAGATAAAATATGTCTGTTATTTTTAATGTTTCAAATTTAACTGTTATGCATCACAGAATAGCACAATAATTAAACAAACCAATGGGATGTGCAGAAGGAAAAAACATTGTTTCGTTTTGTTTTTCGTTTCACTGGGACCCAAATTTGTTTCATTAGTTTCATAGGGGAAAAATCCCAATTTGTTTATTTCATTCGTTTTTCATTTGTCATTAAAGTCAATGGGGGAAGTATTTGCAGCCTATTTTGGGCTGCAGAATTGGGGTTTTCTTATCAATTCTGATGAAACTTCTGAGGAGCAATCATCAGAATGAGAAAAGAGCTCCAAGGTACTTAGACTGTGGCAAAGTGGACCAAAGTGGCATGAATAGCCTAAGGCACTGTAAAGGGGCAAAAGGGTAGCAGGAGTGGCAAGAGTGCTTTAACAGAGGTGCAAAGCAGCAGCGAGAGTGTCAAAAACACACCATAGCTTCAAAAGAAAGCACCGACAACAGATGAATGAACCCTCGAAGGCAGCATGACAGGCAAGGTGGCAAGACAAGTGGTATCATCATCCTACAGCACAATGAAGGGGGAACATAGCAAGTAGAAAGAGTGTCAGAAAAAACCACAAATTGCCAATAAAGGGACAAAGCAGCAACACACTGAGGAACCATAATAGTGGCAAGAACACCACAAGGAGTAGAGTGAGTTGTCTGGTGTATGGCAGCAAAGCAGAGTGACAGAAAGTTTATAGAGGCAAGACAGGCTGGCAGAGCTGAGGTAGTCAGGTCACTGTGGTTTTCATAGGGGCAAGACAGGCTAGCAGAGCTGAAGTAGTCAGGTTGCTGTGGTTTTGATAGGGGCAAAACAGGCTGGCAGAGCTGAGGTAGTCAGGTCGCTGTGGTGTTGATAGCGGAAATACAAGGAGACAAGACAAGACGAGGCTCAGCCCACGGATGGTGTTAGGCCAGAAGTAGTGGCCCCCCGTGCTGGGACCAGGTCTTCTCGGAGTCGGGTTGTTTGTGAATGCAGCCGAAAGTGGGTGGTAAACTCTATCTAAGGCTAAATACTGGCATGAGACCGACAGTCAAAAAGTAGTTCAATTTAAAAAAGTGCAGTAAAAAAAAGCCTGGCTGCCTGGCAGGCACAGCAGCAAAAAAAGAACAAATATCTTTTTCAGCAATAGAAAATTAATTGTAGCAAACTAGCAATAGCAGTTGAATAAAGATTTGAGACACTCTAAGAGAGCTCAAACAGCAAACAAGCTTCTCAGATAGAACCCAAGAAGAGGGGCGTGGGGTGAAGGGGGACGGGGGACGGGGCCCCATGCATGCGGTGCGACTGTCAATCGGGGTGTACTGTCCACCCGACCCATCTTGAAACATGGACCAAGGAGTCTGACACATGTGCTAGGACCTGAAACATGATGAACTACGCCTGGGTGGGGTGGACCTGCTGCAGGTGCAAATCTTGGTGGTAGTAGGAAATATTCAAACAAGAGCCCCAGGGAGAGTTCCCTTTCCTTTGTGCAGGAAAGGGCTCCCTAGAATGGGTTTGCCCCTAGAGTGTGGAGGTTCCATTGGCATCTAGTGAGCTCTCGCTGGTCTTTTAAAATCTGGTGGATGTAGCAGATATACAAACGAGAATTTTGAAGGCCGAGGAGGAAGAAGTTTCCATGTGAACAGCGGTTCAACATGTGTCAGCGGGTACTAAGAGATAGGCAACACTCAGGGAGAGTTCCCTTTCCTTTGCACAGGAAAGGGCTCCCTGGAATGGGTTCGCCCCAGAGTGGGGCCCGAGCCTTCAGTGTGGTGAAGTGGGGAAGGTTCCATGTGAATAGTGGTTCTGTTTCAACATGTATCAGCGGGTACTTAAGGGATAGGCTACACTAGGGAGAGTTCCCTTTCCTTTGTGTAGGTATGTTGTGGTTTGAACTGTCACTTCTTCCTGAACTGGTTCACTGCCAGAAGAAAATGGCATCTTTTTCATTTGTGAAAGATAATTCAACAGAGGATGCTTTTAGAGCAATAGAGACTGCCGTTTGTGAAACAAGAACTGAGCTGGAGATTATTTGTGAATAACCAGAAGCTATTAACTGTACTTATGCACTTCAGATGATGACAAAGGATCTTGAAGAGCTCTCAGAAATAAGAAAACTGTTAAGTCCAAATCTACAATATCAGCTTATGTTGACTTTGTACCCTTCACGGTGCCTCTGTAAACTATGGGAGCACAGAGGATGAACTAGAGTACAACTACCACCAGTTTTCTAAAGTACTAGAAACATTAATGTTGGCACCTAAGAAAGATTTAGGGAAAATGGCCCAAATTATGAAGGTCATGAAAACTATTGAGCATATGAAATATGCAAGCTCCAAACATCTTAAGTCAGCTTTTTATGTTCTTACATTCCAAATGTTGCAAAACAGGAAAAAGAATTTTCTGGAAAGAAGTGAAGCACAAATACATGAAACTGAAATTAGAGATACTAGAACTAAACTCAGACAGGCACAGCGTTTGGGGTCAGGCCCTTGTACTGACGTTAGGGCTGGACAGTGGACAGACAGGCACAGCGATTGGGGTCAGGCGCTTGTAATGATGTAAGGGCTAGATAGACAAGCACAGCATTTGGGGTCAGGCCCTTGTAATGATGTAAGGGCTGGATGGGCAGGCACATCAGTTGAGGTCAGGCCCTTGTAGTGGCGTAAGGGCTGGATGGACAGGCACAGCGGTTGAGGTCAGGTACATGTGCTAATATTATCTGGAGCATATGAGGCAGTTGGAGCTGATGCAAGGCTTTAAATTGCTTTTATTCAACTTGCCATTCACAGGGAAAACCTGGAAACCCAAGCAAATGCATGTTTATTTTCAAAAACACTAGCATTTCCTTCAATTTTTTGCAGAAGCAGGTGCAAGAGAGATTAAGGCCTTTAACAGAAGACCAGACATACATGCTCGCCACAGTCTGTGATCCCCATGTGAAAGGGAATCTCTCAATACAGTCCGATTGTCTCACATTTGTGAACATAAGAACATAAGAAAATGCCATACTGGATCAGACCAAGGGTCCATCAAGCCCAGCATCCTGTTTCCAACAGTGGCCAATCCAGGCCATAAGAACCTGGCAAGTACCCAAAAACTAAGTCTATTCCATGTTACCATTGCTAATGGCAGTGGCTATTCTCTAAGTGAACTTAATAGCAGGTAATGGACTTCTCCTCCAAGAACTTATCCAATCCTTTTTTTAAACACAGCTATACTAACTGCACTACCACATCCTCTGGCAACAAATTCCAGAGTTTAATTGTGCGTTGAGTAAAAAAGAACTTTCTCCGATTAGTTTTAAATGTGCCCCATGCAAACTTCATGGAGTGCCCCCTAGTCTTTCTACTATCCGAAAGAGTAAATAACCGATTCATATCTACCCGTTCTAGACCTCTCATGATTTTAAACATCTTTATCATATCCCCCCTCAGTCGTTTCTTCTCCAAGCTGAAAAGTCCTAACCTCTTTAGTCTTTCCTCATAGGGGAGTTGTTCCATTCCCCTTATTTTGGTAGCCCTTCTCTGTACCTTCTCCATCGCAATTATATCTTTTTTGAGATGTGGCAACCAGAATTGTACACAGTATTGAAGGTGCAGTCTCACCATGGAGCGATACAGAGGCATTATGACATTTTCCGTTTTATTCACCATTCCCTTTCTAATAATTCCCAACATTCTGTTTGCTTTTTTGACTGCCGCAGCACACTGAACCGATGATTTCAATGTGTTATCCACTATGACACCTAGATCTCTTTCTTGGGTTGTAGCACCTAATATGGAACCCAACATTGTGTAATTATAGCATGGGTTATTTTTCCCTATATGCATCACCTTGCACTTATCCACATTAAATTTCATCTGCCATTTGGATGCCCAATTTTCCAGTCTCACAAGGTCTTCCTGCAATTTATCACAATCTGCTTGTGATTTAACTACTCTGAAGGACCTGCTGTTAGTAAACATCCATGAACAGGAGCACCATAGGCAGAGACCGATTAGGCATGAAGCAGAGAAGGAAACAGCGGGCACTTCAGAGAGTAGTGCAAGCTCAAGCAGGAGCAGCACTTTGTCAGCGACAGCTAGTACTTCCTCCTCCACTTCAGTACGTCAAAGCCATGTTGCTTTTAAAAAAACATCTGTTCTGGAACGGGCTAGAGAGAAAGCAGCTGGCAAGAAGTACTCTCAGCCCACCCAAGCAAAGGAGACACCAGCACAAATGTCAGTGACATGGTATCTCACAGAGCCCATAGAGGACATGCAGACAGATCCGCTGGCATATTGGGTACATCAGTCCACTGTCTGGCAACACCTAGCCAAAGTGGCTCAGTGATATCTGTCCATCAACCAGTGTGCCCAGTGAACGTGTATTTTCAATGACAGGGGATATCATGAGCCCTCATCGCTCAAGGCTGGTACCAGATAAATGCTATGTTTGGGAGGAGACAACAAGACCTATGAAGAGAAGAAAACCATCCCTACCGTGAAGCATGGAAGTGGATCTCTGCTGTTTTTTTTGGTTTTTTTTTTGGGGGGGGGGTGGGTCAGGGAGTAAGAGTGAGGTACAGCGGCACAGAGAATTTAGTCAAAATTGATGGCAAGATGAATGCAGCATCTTATTGGAGGAGAATTTGCATTCATCAGCCAGGAAGCTGAGTATGGGGCACACTTGGAACTCTCCAGCATTAGAGCAATGATCTGAAACATAAGGCCAAGTCGACCCTTCAGTGGCTGCCGCAAAGAAAATGAAGGTTCTGGAGTGACCATCACAGTCTCTTGACCGCAGCATCATTGAGTCACTCCTCCAGGCCTCGGCGTCCTGCGGCAGTCACCGGACCTTCCAATGCGCACCAGACCTCATGCTGGAGTTTGGCGTCCTCAGTGGCGTTGGCCACGCTCCTACGCATGTGTGCGCTGACCGCCCGACCATTTGTAGTGCTAGGAGTGGGTCCTAGCTCTGCAGTGCACCCCGATTATACGCACGATATAAGGAAGTTCCTGCCTGCACTTCGTTGCCTTGGCAATTGGGTCGGCAGTGTAAGTGTACTAATTTGCCTCCGCATTCACAGTCTCTTGTTCCAGCCTTGTCCAGCTTCCTCCTGTTCCAGCGTCCTTCTGTTCCAGCGTCTGTCTGTCCTGTCTCCCCAGTACTCTCGGATTGTCTCTCTGGTACTGACCTCGGCCTGCTTCTTGACCATTCTACTCGCTGCCTGGAACTTGATCTCTGCCTGCCTTGTGACCTTGCCTGATCTCTGGAACCTGACCCCTGCTTCATTGACTATTCCTTGGATTGATCCTCAGAACCTGACCCCGGCTGCCATTGACCACATCTCCTGATTCTGGCTTTGTCCCTGGCCTTGTCATCGCTGTTTACTGGCCTTCCTTGGTTCTCCAGAGCTACAGCCTAGTGTCTGACCGCACTCCCTTGCTGCTCATGGGCACGCCTATCTACTATCTCTCCGGGAGACCCTGCAAAACCCACCTAAGTCCAAGCGGCCCAGGTCCCTGGGCCTGTGGTCCCCCCCACCCGGGGGGGACCACAGGCTTTCAGTGGTGAAGCTCATTCTAGCCTCTGCTCCTCCTGTGCTCCACCCCCTGGGAGCAGGTGCTTCCTGGTCCCTACCAGGGAGCCACTCTACACTGCTCCAGAACAAGGGTCCATCTCCAAGCGCAACAGGTTGCCAAGGCCATGGACTTGGCGGAGTCTCCCACCTTCAGGGCCCTAACGGGTTTGGCCGCCACAGTCAAAGAACATTGCAGAGCTTTGGAATCACTAGCCTCTTCGGTGGAAGAGCTTCATTCTCAGCTGTGAGATACAGCTCTGGCCAATCCTGTGGGCTTATCGGTCTCTATGCTACCCAAAGCATCGTTGGCATTCCCTGCACCTCCTCGATACACGTGGACCCACGCTCCTGTCGTGGCTTCCTCAACCAGTGCTTCATGCAATTTGCACTGCAATCCTCCTTGTTCCTGAAGGAAACCACTAAAGTGACCTTCATCCTTTCCCGCCTAGAAGGGAAGGCTCTTGCATGGGCCTCTCCATTGTGGGAATGCTCTGATCCCATGCTTTCCAAACTTTCCGAGTTTGTTCCTATCTTCCAGCAGACCTTCGGAGACCCAGGCCGCCAAGCTGTAGCCAGCCATAATCTACTTCACCTCCATCAAGGGTCATTGACACTCACTGAATATATGGTGGAATTCAGAACCCTGGCTACTGAGCTCGGGTGGCAAGAAGATTGTCTACAAGCCATCTTTCTAGATGGACTCTCCAGCGCTCTCAAAGATGAACTCTTCGTCCGTGAGACTCCGTCACTAGAGGACCTGATTTCCCTCACCGGGAAGATCGACCATCGACTCCGGCAATGGCGCCTAGAAGTAAAGGCTTCCCGCTCTCCTACATCACGTCCCACGCGTGTCCAGAGTCCTCCAGTCAAGACTCCATCACCGCCACCTCCTCCTGTGGTGGAACCCTTGGAGGTGAACCGTGGGTGACTGTCTCCAACCGAACGTCTCCGTCGGAGGAAGGAGGGTCTTTGCCTTTACTGTGGTGCTTCTGGACATCTTCGGCAGTCCTGTACGGTTCGTCCAGAAAACTGCAACGCCTGAGCCCGGCGGGGGTTCAGAGCTTAGCCGCTACTGTCACCGGCCCCCAACTCCTGCTACCAGTCTCTCTGGGCATCGAGGCCCACTCCTTCACCACTACTGCTCTTGTCGATACAGGAGCAAGTGGCAGCTTCATCATGGATGACATTGTCAAGCTTCTGAACATTCCTCTCTAGCCATTAGATGTGAGCCTTCACATCATCTCCATTCAAGTAGAACATCTTCCAGGACTCATCACCCATCGAACAGTGGCTATCTGTCTTACCGTGGGCACTCTCCACGAGGAGGAGATGTCCTATGTGTTAAAATGTTCCATACATCCAGTCATCCTGCGGCTGCCCTGGCTCCAGGTCCACGAACCCCAGTTCGATTGGCATTCCCTGCATTTGGTGCAGTGGGCTTCCAAATGCCAGAAGACATGTCTATGTCAAGTATCTTCAGCTGTTTCTGTCTTGAAGTCTACCACCCTATCTGGTTTGCCTACACAGTATGCTGAGTTCGAAGACGTCTTCTCGAATCAGAAGGCGGACACATTATCTCCGCTATGCAAGTTGAATTGCCCTATAGAACTTCTGCCGGGCACGACGCCTCCCAAGGGCAGAACTTATCCATTGTCTCATCCAGAAACCCTAGCCATGTCTGAGTATATCAAAGGGAACTTAGAAAAAGTGTTCATTTGACCTTCCGATTCTCCCGCTGGAGTGGGCTTTTTCTTCGTTAAGAAAAATGATGGCGGTTTACGCCCTTGTATTGACTACAGAGGGCTCAACATCATAACCTGAAAAGACCGGTACCCCTTACCGCTTATCAATGAGCTGTTTGACCGCCTTGAAGGGGCACAAATCTTCACCAAGTTGGATCTGAGGGGTGCGTACAATCTGGTATGCAACCAACCTGAAGATATCTGGAAAAACGCATTCAACATGAGGGATGGTCACTATGAATATACCATGATGCCCTTTGGGCTATGCAATGCCCCAGCGTCTTTCAACACCTTATGAACAAAATCCTCCGAGACCTCTTGTACTCATTCATAGTCGTATACCTTGACGACATCCTGATCTTTTCTAAAGACCTTGAATCCCATCAAGATCATGTTCAGATCGTCCTCCAACGTCTAAGAGAAAATCACCTTTATGCTAAGTTAGAAAAGTGTCTCTTCGAGCAAAATCGCTTACTCTTCAAGGTTTCTCCATGGATCCAGATAAAGTCCAGGGGATCCAAGACTGGCCCGAGCCAGTAGGCCTACGGGCCTTACAACGTTTCCTTGGCTTTATTAATTATTATAGGAACTTTATTGCCAATTATTCTATCCTAGCTGCTCCGTTCATCGCCATGACCAAGAAAGGGGCTAACACTCATGTGTGGACTCCCAAAGCACAAGCCGTCTTTCAGACGCTAAAAGAAGCATTCTGTTCTGGTCCTTGTCTTCAGCACCCAGACCCAAGATGCCCATTCGTCGTAGAAGTCAACACCTCTGCAATCGGAGCAGGAGCCATCTGAAGTCAGTTTTCTCCAAAGGGTTAATTGATACCTTGTTCGCTCTACTCACATAAGTTCTCTCCTACAGCGCAGCACTACACCGTTGATGACCGAGAACATTTAGCTGTCAAGTTGGTGCTCCAAGAGTGGTTGGAAGGGGCGCAACATAAATTTACCATTTTCACCGACCATAAGAACCTTGAGCACCTTAAAGAAGCTCAACTCTTGAATCCTAGCAAGCCTGATGGGCGCTCTTCTTTGAATGGTTCAGTTTTGAACTATGTTATCACCCAGCTTCCAAGAATCTCCATGCTGATGCACTATCAAGATCCTTCGAACCAGAAGATGTTCCTGATGTTCCCAGACTCCCAAAGGAAATCATATCTGACTGAGGACCACAGTTTGCCGCCAGGTTCTGGCACTCTCTATGCATATCCCTTGCCGTGATCACAACAGTTCCAGTTGGGAAAACCGTCGTTCCACATAGGTTACATGAACGAGTTCTGAAATGGGCTCATGATTCCAAGTTGGCAGGACACACGGGTCGTACCAGGACCCTAGAGATGTTTCAGAGATATTACTGGTGGCCCAACATGGTGCAAGACTCTCGTAACTATGTAGATTCATGTCCCGTCTGTGCCCAAAAGAAGCCACCTACCGGATGGCCTTAGGGCCTACTCCAACCGCTTCCAGCACCTACCGAGCCATGGTCCAGCATCTCAACGGACTTCATCACAGACCTGCTTCCATCCCAGAACAATACCGTAATTTGGGTCATCCTTGACCGTTTTTCAAAAATGGGTCACTTCATTCCCCGGCCAGGCCTCCCATTGGCCTCAGAATTAGCCAAGTTGCTCCTGAAACATATCTTCAGTCTCCATGGACTCCCAAAGGAAATCATATCCGATTGAGGACCACAGTTTGCCGCCAGGTTCTGGCGCGCTCTATGCAAAAAGTTCAACATTGCCTTGAATTTCATGTCAGCCTATCACCCACAGGCCAATGGTCAAGCTGAAAGGACCAACTGGACCTTGAAAACATTCCTTCATTCCTACGTGAATGATCAGCAGGACAACTGATCCAATCTGTTACCCTGGGCTGAGTTATCACATAATACCCACATCGCTGCTGCCACCAATGTATCTCCGTTCTCCTTGGTATTCGGGCAACAACCTCGGTTGCCACTTCCAGTTCCTCTGACTGTTCCTTCTCCAGCCGCGCACTTCATGGCCCACACCATTCGCCAGGTGTGGAATCAAGTCAAATGCCTTACCAAGGCCACTGAGCGCTCCAAGCGCACTTCTGATGCCCATAGACGTCCCGCTCTACTCTTCTGTCCTGGTCAGAAGATGTGGTTAAGCACCCGACACATAAGGTTGAGACTCTCTTCTCATCGCCTGGCTCCCAAGTTCATCAGCCCATTTCCAGTTCTTCGAAGAGTGGGAGTAGTGTCTTATCAACTCCAACTACTTCATGCCATGGGCATCCGCAACACGTTCCATGTCTCCCTTTTGAAGCCATTGGTCCTCTCCTGGCCCTCTCGCAGTGATCCTTCACCTCCGCAGATCTCTACAGAACCAGATTCGTCACTCCAGGTAAGAGAGGTCCTCGACGTCCGTCGGCGTTGAGGTAGACGGGAATACCTCTTAGCCTGGGAAGGTTTTGGGGCTGAGGAGAACTCATGGGAACAATCCCATAACATTCTTGATAAAGAACTCTTCAGGACTTTCCACAGGACCTATCCTGAAAAGCCATGGTTCCGTAGAGGGAGGCCTAGAAGGGGGGGTCTTGTTGCACGCCCCGCCGGCACCATCTTGTGCTCCTACCATGTGACAGGGGCCGACCAATGGCACTGGTAGCCCTTGTGACATAGTAAGGGCAAAGGCTATCGGCGCCATTTTGAATACTGCCAGCCGACGGCCCAAGTGCAAGAGATCGCTCCAGGACCCCTGCTGGACCACCAGGGACTTTTGGCAAGTCTTGGGGGGGGGGGGGTGTCAGGAGGGTGGGGGTTGTATTTAATTAAATTTAAAGGATTGGGATTTTTTTTTTTTTACTTTAATGGGAAACGAATACCATACATAACTAATGGACGAATCGGGGTCCCCTGAAAACGGATGTAACGGATTTCAGTCCCGATGAATACGAATACCGAATCGAACATATCCGTCCCTGCTGCACAGCCCTACCGTGGATGCTGCAAGCCCTAAAAAGGGAGAAAAAAGGAAAGAGGAAACAAAGGTAGCCTCAAAATAGTCATTGAAAATGAAGAATGATGTACATGACCAGAAATATTAGAAGCTCCAGCAAAATTATTTCAATAAGACAAAATAAAAACAAAGTAAGCTCCTTGTGACATCCTATAAAAAAAGACCCCAAATCCTTTCAGATTTTTCAACCTTTAAGGAAAAATATCTAACTTTCAATAGTAGTGATTTGACAAGATTGTTTTCGCCAGTGCAATATTATAGGAGTATCTTTCTAATGATGTGCTGAAACAATCCTAAAGATGGAATTTTTAAAAATTATTTGATTTTAAGGACCGAGTGAAATGATGCAGTGCCTTTAGTAATTGTGCTTTGTCTTCCTTGGTTCTGTTTTAGGTTCTTATTTTGTTAACTACATTGTTCCCAGGATAGAGCAAGACATGGGACGGAAACTGGATCTTTCTGGTTTGACTGAAGATGAAGCCGAGCATGTCCTTCAAGTGGTCCAGAGAGATTTCAGTCTTCGAAAGAAAGAGGAAGAAAGGCTGAGGTAGGATGACTTTCTATCCTCTGCTGGTATGGCCCAGATACTAAATAGACAGTGCCATTTCTTGTGTTTGTTCTGGATTTTTGACTGCATGTTGATGTAAAATATTCTTTAGCAAACTGAAGCATGTTTAGTTGGAGAAGAATACTCTATCACCATTCACTGCTTAGCTAGATATCCATAAACTTGCCTGTGTATAGTAGTTATAATAAGTGTGACCGGTGGTAGACTGACTTTATCCTGCAGTTTTACTGAAAATCTACAGACTCCGAGATCATGCAGCCTATTCCCTAACCTACGCTACATTTGGAAGCATAAAGCTGCTGACCTGCCAAATTTAGGTTGTGTGTTAATATGGGCTGAAATGACTGGTGTACTAAGATATGGTATTTTTGCAGCCCAGATTCATAAGTTGAACTAGGCAATTGCCTAGAGTGCCAAACTTTGGGGGAGTGACATAATCACTAGCATAAGCCCCTGGACCCTGGCAGCCATAGAAAAAGAGGGAAGAGGCCCAGTGAAGCCGCCAACAGAGCCCATGCTGCTGGTGGTCCAAGAAAAGAAGGGAAAGCCTCAGCGACAGAAGAAAAGAGGGGAGAGGCCTTTAATGGGTAAATGTGTTTGAGTGAGAGAGAATTTGTGAGTGAGAAGAGCCTGTGTTCGTGGATGCGAGAGGAAGATTTGTGTCAGCATGAGCATATGTGAAAGGGAATATGTTTATGTGTATATCAGTATGTGGGAGAGTGTGTGTGAGTGAACATGTGTGTATGAGTATATTGGAATGTGTGAGAGTGAGCATGTATATGTGAGAGAGAGTGTGAAACAAAGAATGAGCATGTATATGTGAGTTAGAGAGGCATATGTGAGTGAGAGAATGAGTGTGTGTGTGAGAGAGTATATGTATATATGAGCGAGGAGAAGGTTTGTACGTTCCTCCCATACCATCCCCACTTATCTACAACAGTTTCAGAGTGAATGTAAAAAAAAAAAATTCCCAGGTAGGGAGAGCAGGGGATTTCTTTATCCTTATTTTCTTTAATTATTGAGTGTTATATATGTCTGCTGCTGAAATATTTTATTGATGTTTGGGAAATGTTTTAAAATTTTTTATCAGTTTTTAATTATTGAATGTTCTATTTGTCAGCTGTTAAATATTTATTCTTTTTATTAGTATGCATTTACTGCTGTGAATGAATTATATGTCATGATTCTATTGCCTAATGTTGTATGAGAAATGATAATGTTTCTGTTTTTCCATTGTTGCCATGCATACATAGTCTGGCTTTTTGTGGTTTTGGTTCAGTTTTTGTTTTAATGTTTTTTTTTTTTTATACTTTATGTTCTCTTTATTCTGTATTTGATGAGGGTCTGTTGGTGTTCTGCATGTGTGATTGAGATGATGTATTCTACTAGTATGTAGTTTTGGTGTAAGGATATATAGCGACCTGACTTGTTTTGTTTTCCTAATAGGAGGTGGGCTTGTGTTTTAGGACCTGGTGTAAGATTTGCAGTGTTCCCTTTTCATAAGTAGTGTTGTTACTGTTTGAGTGTTGGCAGTTAGTGCTGTTTTGGTATGGAAGGTTTACTATGTTGTAATTATAATTCGGTTTTCTAATGGCTTTCTAAGAGCTAGGCCCACACGTAATGTGTTACAATAGATCTAATACCATATGGCTCCAAGTGTCTTTTTGCAGGGTTTTCTGATTGATAATACAGCAGTTTATGTAAATTTAATATATATGCCATTGAATTTTCCATAGGATATTCATGTGTAAGTGCATTGTTAGG